>NC_016089.4:46395445-46680646 GCF_000004515.6 Glycine max | reverse complement strand
CTCACTATTAATTATAAAATATTGTTAGTCTAAATATAAAAAAAATATTTATATTTTGGAGTAATAAATGCTTTGACTATATTGTCCTTATCTCTTAAATAATTTTTTTTTTCTAAAAAAAAACTGTTTCATTTATTTCTCATGTAAATGATTGTAGGAATTGTAGGTATAATATTTCCTTATTAATTTCGAAGATTATATCAAGGACTTCTGAGATATGTTAATTACTTATAATATTTGATTTGATATTCAGTATCAATATTTTTATAAAGAATTTTACATACTTATTTAGTTATAATGGGGATGGGATATCCTACCATTTTTTTTATCAGTGTATATCCTTCCGTTTTGGTCTGTACAAATTTGAAACTGAAAATATAATATAATTGAATTAATTATGCAATGTGAGCAACACTATAAAGAATTCATCACCTCAAAGAATTGATTTACTCCCACCCATCCCATTGCAACCACAAAATGAATTCTTTAACGCTATTTCTCTCCTTTTGCTTGATCCTCATTACCAATTCTCCTTCGCTGACAAATGCTAATGGTTCTGACCTAATTTCCCAAATTTGCAAGGCCTCAGTAAACCAAAAAGAATGCACGGACATCCTGACAGCTTATCCTAGAATTATGCATGCAAATAACTTTTTTGAACTTGCAGAGGCCATCTTGCAGTTGTCCTTATACAAGGCAATAGAAGGACAGAAGTTTCTTAGGACATTGATGAAGTCAGAAAATGTTCCAGCCATTGCACAATGTGCAAACTCTGACTATGAAAGTGTGATTACAGCGTATAAGAGTGCTCTAAGCAAGTTGAAAGACGATCCTAAAACTGCTAAGCATTATGCCAGAGATGCTGGTAATGGTCCTGTTTCCTGTGAGACAGCCTTGGCTGCTACAACTGTTTATTTTAACTTTGAAATTTCTAATCTTAACATCCAAATGGGGTCGCTTAGCTATATTGCAACCCTAGCCATAGATAAACTTATTATTTAGTTATGGGTCAACTTGCAATGTAAATGCATGCACATTTGTTACTTCGATCAAAGGTGTAGGGATTTCTATTTGCTTTAGTATTTTCTTTGAGAATGGGGAGTAATTAATAAAATCAAATAGAAGTTTTCTGCTAATTATTTTTGGAGTGTTAGACCATCGTCTTTTTTTTTTATTAATAAATGTTAATTTTTGTGATTTTGTTACTTGAAAATTCAATCTCACAATTGTCATCTTTTCTTGTTTATGCAAGACATATTTATCAAGAAAGCTTTTAATCCTATCATTTGAGTTCATTTTTTGTGCATATATTCATTACGTAAAATGTTCTTATCAATCACAATCACAATCACACAGTACTTTCATACTAATCTATCCCCTCCGGAAAAGATTCAAGTCTTATTTTCTTTTTATGAAAAAAAATCAATTGATCAAGTAGTAAATAATCTCCGAAAGGACCGAAACCAGGCCACATTTATTTCATTCATTCATTTAGTTCAGATCCACCTTCAAGCAGCCACCTAAATGAGCAAGATACAAAATACTTGTGGGGTGGGGGGGGGGGGGGGAGGTAATATAGTAATCATCAGGCTGCATCTCCTCCCTCGTGGAGGAGTATCTGATCAAAGTGCCAAACACCTGAAAGTTCATCAAGGAAAACACATAACATGACTACCTTCCTTTGATCAGAGTAAAAACCTGGGGAGAAAAAAAGATGCGTAGCAGAATTTGAAATTCTTACCATGTCCTTTGCCAACTCTTCTGAGCTGAGCAACATACTCGGATATTCTTTTGATTGCTTCCACCTAAGAAAGAAACCATTCAACATTAGAGTTATTGAACTTCTTTGCAGTCTTTTGCCAAATGCAATTGCATAGCACACCATATGTACAACCTCTCACACTTAAAAATTGATAGTTGCAACAAGAAATTTATATTATACCTGTTCACCCAGATACTCAGTTTCCACAAAGTCAGCCAACTGCACGTCACCATTTTTTGTGGCAACCTGTCAAACAACATACATCTAGTTTAAAGTAAGGAACTTCCATTTTTAACAATATCAATGTCAACACGAACGATTCCAATGAAACAAAACACAAGCAGCCAAACCAAAACTAAGATCCAACAAAGGAGGCTTACACTGTGCAAGTTAAGGAGCTTTTCGTTCGTTAGCTTCTCTAATGAGAGAGCGAGTTCCATTGCTGAAAGAGGAAAAAAAATGATTAACTCTGACTTATAGAGAATCCAGTTGAGAATTTCAACAGGTAAAGCCTAAAGAAGCGATTTCATTTTTTTATTTTTTGCAAAAGTTGTGACTTCTTTATTTGTATTTTACCATTTTTGTAATATATAATAATTATATACTGTATTTCTAATCAGTACTATATTAATGTAACATTCAGTCACGATTTGATTTATTTTACATAACATTATATACATAATGTTAAACTAGGAATTGAAAAAAGAACTTGACCATAAGTCCCACAAAACAAAAATCACAGCTAAGTAGGTTGAGCTTCTATTTCAGAAGAATAAGAAGCGAGCAATAAAACGAGTGATTGAGTGACCGCATAAAATCATTGTTTCGTAAGAATGAAAACAGAGCAGTTTGCCTTTCTTTAGTGCTCCTTCAGTTCCTTTTCATTTAATAAGTCACTACTCATTTAACTTTTCAATTCCAATTATGAGAACTTCTGAGAGTAAATAAATAAATTGATGGTCTCACAACATTCCTTCATGTACTGCATAATTCCAAAACATTTTTGATTCATCATATGATACTAACAACTAAGAATGCCAATTCTAGAAACGATGTCAAAACTGTAAGATTTCAAAAGCTCGATCAAGTACCTTCAATAATCAAAACCACAAAGCACTATGATGCAAAAAAAACAAAAAATGATCCAGAAACCAAACACACGCATAACACTTAAGATTTAGATAAACAGAACAACACAGTAAAGGAAAATAAACCTATTTCCAATTAACACACTAAAGGGAAATTACAAGGCCAGAAACACTAACCGTGCAGCGCATCTCCCTTATCTGCATGATCAAACTCAGAAAGCGGCATCACAATTGACTGCAACTTCACTCTTCCACCACGTTTGTTCTGAAAACAAATAAATAAATAAAAAATCAGAATTCAACGTCAAAATCACTCTATAGGCAAAAAAGAAAAAAGCATCGTACGAAAAATAAGTCAAAGTCAAACACCTGATACTCCATCAATTTCTCAGCATGCTCTCTTTCTTCTTCACTCGATTCCTTAAAAAACCTTCATCAACCACACATAACCATTATTAATAACTAATAATCACTCCTAATTAGTATAAAATAAAATGATAGATTCCATCCAAAAATAACGAAACCGTTACTTACTTAGCAAGACCTCTCAGCGCAACGTTGTCCCTATCAAAGTACGCAAACATAGCATGGTAAACGTAGGAAACGTTATACTCCACACTGCATAAAAAATAATAATAATAATAATCAGATGGAGAAAAATAAGAAAATGAAATAAAACCGATGTGCGAGAGAGAGAGAGAGAGAGAGGAGCAACTTGATTTGTTCGTTAACGGCGGCTTCGGATTCGTCAACGTATTTTTGGCGGGCGAGAGAAGCTTGTGGAACGGTGGGAACGAGATCGAGCTCCTTCTTCACCTCTTCGAACGGTTCAAAGATCACGCCGGTTAGGGCGCGGTGGTTCGTGGATCCTTTCGCGGCGCGAACCACCAATCCACGAGCGGGAACCGAACGGAGAGGTTCGGAGGTAGGGCTGAAGAGGGAGAGGGACGAAGCAGAAGCGGCGGAGGCGGCGGTTCGGAGAAGCATGGTTAAATTTCGGGATTTCCACGAAACAATGGATTTGAAGAAAAAACAGAGGAAATGAACGGAAAGGTGACAGTGTGGGTGTGGATAAAGATGGGTATTTTTTTTTTTGGGACTAAAAGGAGGGGTTGGTGATGTGAGAGCCGTTGGATGGAGTGAAACGTGGAGGGTTGAGATGTAAAGGTGTGGCTGGGCGCGTGGCGTGCTCGTGGTCTAGCTTGTTATCATTGTTGTGCTGTCCTTGTCCCTTCAAATGTCTAGAATCCTTTATCTTTGAAATTATTCTTTTCTGGTTCCAATTACAGTACTTTAAGTGGAGCCTTTTTGTTCGGTTTCCTTTTTCTAGTTGTATATATCCCCATAAGAGGACGAAAAGGCATGTATATCAAAATAATGAATCAAGTGCGAATTAATATAAAAGAGGTTTCTTTATTATAATTTGTCAAATCCTTAGTACACTCATCAAGGAAGTAAAATATGAAAAGTTTTTATTGGAAGACGCATAAATGCACTTGCTTGTGATTTTAATCCACCTCAGAGTAAGTATGATCACATTCTCCATAAATGCAAATAACAACTCCATCTCATTAGCCACTCTTTTATGAGTTTTGTTGGAAGACAAGAGAATAAAGTCACTTATCTTATTTAGGGCGTTTATATTTTTCACCCGTTCTCAGGTATTTGAGCATATTTCTCTTAATATTGATTATATTATTATTAATTAAATGAGTTTTTTTAAGGAAATTAATGAAATCAGTTAAGTACGTTGCAGTAAAATAATGCGCTTCCACATTATTTCTAATAACTTTTTTTTAATTCTTTAACCGGTGCTTAAAACCTTTATAATTTAAAGTAAAACCTTCATAATTTAAAAAAGAGAGATTTGTTAAGGACCACATTAATGAATTATAATTTTAAATTTACTATTTACTGAAAAAATTGAACATGTAATTTATTAGCTTAAATTAATCTATAGGTGTTCTAGTATAGGTCGTTCCAGGATTAGGAGATATAGGCCCGAAGCATTTAAGTGTATATGTATAATATGGCTAATCTTAGATTAAATATTGGGTTATATCCACCCTTGATGCGTACCATTGAGCTTTGTTATTCTTGGGTTTTGGTCTTTGTACTGTAATCTAGTCATTATTCTAAGATATTGGAGCACGCACGGGACAAATTTATTGTAGGGGGTTGTTTTAAAAATAATTTATCAAATAGGGTCTATTTTAAAACAAATTGTAAGGGGGTCTGTTATTTACGTGAGTATCGCCATTGTTATTTGCGTGAAGCTTGTAACGCCACTGACAATGGCGGGAACGGCGATGCCGCCATTGGCAGCAGCGGGACGAGGTCTGACTAGGAGAGATGAAGAAGCTCATACCGCCATTCGTATTAGCGGGACAAGGCTGAGGAGAGAGACCCGTCATTGGCACTGGCGGGACATACCAACGTGGGCAGTCCCGCCAATGGGTCCTGCGGCACACTACCATGAGAGTTATATATTTTATTAAAGTAATTGAGTTATTCGAGTTTTGTTTTTAAAATAAAATCAAATATGTTTATTAAACTAATTGGTCATTCATTTTCATAATCCAATAAAGGTTTAAAAAAATATTTTTATAATTATTGTTTAATTTTAAAAAAATTATATCTGTAATTTATTTACATCTAGTAAAATAAAATAATATTAAAAATAAATATATTTCCTATTATATTTTATACTTCCTCAATAAGATGTTTAATTTCAATGTTATTTTATAACACTGAAATTTTTATTTATTTATAATTTTAAAATTTTATTAGTTTAAAAATATCCGTATAGTAAACGAAAGTTTGCTAATATTATATAATTTAATTATCTCTTAAAATGTTTTCTAAGCTCAGGAGATCCTTCCTGAGATCTTCCAGACCCAGAGAAACATGCCCCATTTTGTTTAGTATTTCAACTTTATCTCGTTTGGAAGGATCCCCCATTTTAAAATATCATAAATGATGTTTTTTTTTAATGTAGGTTTGCTCCCTTCAAGTCTATCTGCTTGGAAGCTGTTGTAGGACTTGATGTCATGCACAATTATGTGTCTCTTTAAAAGTTTTTTTTAGTATTTTATTCCTTTAATTTACTTATTATTCCCAGTGTTCAGATTAAAAAATCTAGTATTGTGAGGCCAGAGAGGTTGAAAAGATGGCCATTGAGAATTTGGGATGCCAAAATAAAAATATCTGCGAAGCTGCTAAGCTAAAGACAAATAAAACTCAAAAACTTCTCGATAGAGAAATTATTTAACTTAAACATGAAATTATTCCACTGAAATGTGCCGCAGGACCCATTGGCGGGACTGCCCACGTTGGCATGTCCCGCCAGTGCCAATAGCGGGTCTCTCTCCTCAGCCTTGTCCCACCAGTACGAATGGCGGTATAGGCTTCTTCATCTCTCCCGTTCCGCTGCTGCCAATGGCGGCATCGCCGTTGGCGTTACAAGCTTCATGCCAGTAACAATGGCGGCACCCACGTAAATAACAGACCCCCCTTGCAATTTGTTTTAAAACAGACCATATTTGATAAATTGTTTTTAAAATAACCCCCCTATAGTAAATTTGCCGCACCCAAGGTAGTTACAGTAAATCCAAGATTCGTGACCCTGCAATGGGGGCCACAAAGTAAGAGAAAGTGGTTGGTTCGATCATGGTCGGGCAATAGGCTTGGTTGACGGACAATTGATAGGCACATATTTCCTTAATCCAAGAGTGCGTTAGATGGAAAATACTGGTATGTTTAGATGAGAAAATTTTAAATGTTGAAAGATAAAATTGTGTTTGGATAAAATAATAAAATTGTGAGGATAAAACAATAAAATTGTGAGGATAAAACAAAATGAATGCAAGAGAAGATAAAATATAGTTGATGTGCTCCGAAGAGAAGGATGTCACATGGGGAATCGTAAGGGAACTGAAAAATGGTGGCGGCGTACACCACCACACTCGACCACAACATTCATGGCGCAAGGCATAACCTAAGCCCTTCGCGCCAACAAGCACCTCAAAAAGGATCACCAGCATGAGAGAAGAGTCGCAAGTTCGAGAACGAGATTTCAAAAATTTTTAGATGAAAGAAAGAAGGAAGCTTATAAAGAAAATACGCAAATATTTTTGGAAGGTTCTTTTATCAAGAAGAGAATTTTAATTTTTCACCTTTTTAAAAGGAAATTAAAATTCAACATTTTTAGTTCTTTAAAATTCTATTTTGAAATTTTAAAAATTTAAATTCTTCATAAAAAAATCCAAATAATAAATTTTAGATTTAAAAAAAAATAAATTATCTGATAAATTATTTTTCTTAGTTAAAATTCTTTGTTCAAACGCAGTCTAAAGAAATTCATAAATTGATCCACAATGCAGGGACAAGTATCAATTTTTTTTATAATTTTTAGTTAAGTTTTTGAACTTTTTTACAATTGAATTTATTATTTATCTAGGTCCTTCAAATTTTTTTTAAAGTGTCCGTAAAATTTTATTTATTTTTTATTTAAATTTTAATATGAATCTAATTAAAAAATAAATACAATTTCAAGGATTCAGTTATAATTGTATTCATGCTAAATCAAACACAAAAGTTCCTGTGGAAGGTTGAGATCACATCAAGTTTAGTGTGGCCAACTTTTCATATTTTCTTTAACTTTTCCCTAGTGTCCATACTTGGATGACTTCCATGCTTCTTCATCTGGACTTCCATGCTTTCAAAGGTTTTCAAATCTCTCCCAAGATTCTCATGTATTAAAGCTCTCATCCCAAAAGACCGCAAAATAGTTTCATTGTCACTAAAAACACATAAAAGGTGTAACAAAGTTCTAGAAAGAAAAATCTAAGAAATGTGTACAAAACTAAACTTAAACCACTAGAAAATGCATCAAGCTAGTAACGAAAAAACATATTTTTTTAAGGAATGTAAAACATGTTATGAGATGCAATCATTTTTTGTCTAAATCCTTCATATGAGTAACAAAAATTTTCTTTCAAATATTTAATACAATTGTATACTCATAACTCAAACTCGAAATTTCTGATTAAACTATAACAACCCCAAATTAATTCACACATTTGGTGGTTATGAGATGCAATCTATGATAATTTTTTTACTTGTTTCCCTATTTATTATATTCAAAATTTTATTTTTTTCTTATGCTCACTTTATATAAATCTTGGTGGAATTTAATGTAAAATGATATACTATATGTATTTTTTGATAATTAGAGAATCATGTTGAACATTTTAATAATAAACTAATAAGTTGAAGAAAAAAAAGACAAGTATTTGTTTCAATGGTACTTTATTTTCAAAAATTACATTCTCAAAAATATTATTACTTGGAATGTTATTGTGATTTAAAAGTTTATTTGGTTAGATTTTAAAATTCTAAAGAATATTTTAAAATGATTTTAAAATAAAAATAAGAATTGAAATAGAAGTTATAAGTGGGTTAAAAATAACTTCTAATATTGTGATTAGAATACAACTTTATTCTCATAAAAATAAAGTAAATATTATAATTACTTTATTGAGAATGAATAATACAAAGCTATACTTTTAAAATTTTAAACAAACATAAAAATCCTATATTCTCTAAGTTCTAATTCTAGGAATGAGTTTTTAATATGTGAAATAAGCACACTCCAAAAATTTAATTTGGTCTATTTTTCTCTTATACATTTGATTTGACTATTCCTAACTATGTCTTCTAGAGTTCTAGTGTTAGAAATGCCTTGCACTGTCTTCTTTTTTCTTCCATTGCAATATGATAAAGTAGCTTCAGAGGGAAAACCAAGAAAGAAAGAAAAATGTGAAATTGCTAATAATAACAGATAAACGTGAAATTATTTATTAGAAACGATGCTTATCCGGATCAGTGTCACGACAAAAGCTAAAACCAGAAAATATTAGAAAGCAATCAAATCATCACATTATTAAATTACTAACTATTAATGCATAGCACTGTCAATGAGATGTGTGAGATAAGGGAGAAGTTATCCTTTATTTTTTTTTATTTCT
Organism: Glycine max; assembly: GCF_000004515.6. Classification (NCBI taxonomy): domain Eukaryota; kingdom Viridiplantae; phylum Streptophyta; class Magnoliopsida; order Fabales; family Fabaceae; genus Glycine; species Glycine max. Next base: position 46,671,767 of record NC_016089.4, on the reverse strand, counting down.
TTTATCATTATATTCTGGGAAAATAAACAATACTCTTCGTTATTGTTTTCCGATCCATTCATTTATTTCTTTGAAATTAGAAGAAATATTGAGAGTAAAAATGTCAAGTCGCCAGATAAGGTTGCTATTCGCATATGTAATGACTAATGAGTAAAGTATATTTTAGTCCCCATAAAAAAAAAAAAAACTATCATTTAGTTTATAAATTTGTGAGATACTCTTGGAAAAGTCACCTAAAATTATAGTCATCAGATAAAAAGAGTTATTAAAAATTTTCACATGATGAGTAACTGTGCACAAAAAAAGACATTAAAATCCTATATCTACTAAAAATAATATCAAGATAAATTATACAGAAATAATTCTTATAGCATAAATGAGTTAGGTCATAACTAATTTTCTGATCGACTGTGATTTCATTCCCTATTATTTGTAACTAATTATGATCGTAGTCTTCAAATTTTATAATTTATTAACATTATAGTCTTTAACGAAACTAGTGACAAAAGACTAATATGATTTGCAAATTTCATTTCAGAAATTGACTTAACTTTTTTCTATTTCAGAAATTGTTATAACATTTTATAATTTCAGCAACTAATTTATTCCATATGAAACCGATACTGAAAATGATGATCATGTATTTTTTTCTTTCTTTCATGGTAGCATATAATGATGTGTTTTTAGTTTTACTTCAACTTTTCAGTAAGTAAGGATTGTCGAGAAGGATCTCATATTTTGTTCAGAACATCTTTTCATTAGGCTGGACCAAACGAACCCAAGAGATGTTTGATTGGCACTAAGATACAACCCAATACTTTTATTGGGCTTCTTGTTGAACGAGGAGGAACCAAGAGGACTGTGGTATATTGTTAAAGTTTATATATATATATATATATATATATATATAAATTTTTAGTCTTTAGTAATTTTTTTATTTTATTTTGAGTTTTTAATAAAATAATAATTTTATTTTTAATTTTTGATATTTTGTTTTATTCTTTAATAAATTAAGGAATTTTATGTTTCTTTTTTTTATAAATTATCAAATTTTATTTTAATCTCGATTAACAACAAATAATTTTTTTTACTAGAGAATAAATATAAAATTTATTAATTTATTAGAGAAAAAAGTATCAAAGAAAAAAATATTTTTTTATTAAAGATTAAATACAGAACAAAAAAAATTTAAAGAACAAATACAAAAATTAAATATTTATTTGACATAAAAATATATTTAATTCTGCCTTAGTTGTTAATATTTGTTACATATATAAAACTATAGAAAGCATCAACAAAGCTCAAAGGATAGATATTGGATTTGTTGGGACCTGGAAACTTCTTTTCTGAATTTTCATACACAAGTAACACGACTATATCATTATATCAAATAAATTAATTAGTTATCGAAGGGTTTACTTGTATTTATGTTTTTCTTTCTGTTTTCACTTTTTAATTGTTACATTGTTTTCAACCTTTTTTTATTATATTTTTTAAATATTTATACATGAATCAGAAAAAACAAAAAAAAATATTTCTAGTGTTTCCTTCTTATAAAAATATTTAAAAACAGGAAATGGATAAAAAAACAAAGCAATAGTTTTATAATTAAAAAGTGAAAATAGAAAATAAAAAAAAGTAAACAAAAGTGCAATATAAACTACTGTAAAAATCAAATTGAATTATTGAAAGTTGAATGTCCATTAAGCTAAAAATTAAAATATTTATTAAATTAAATTTGATTTCAAATGCAATTTCAAAATAAATTAATTTAAATCTAAAAGGAGTTTATATGTAATTTATTATCATACCACTTCTATTTATACAAATAAATCTCTACAAAATCAGTATACAGATTCATTTTTCCCTAATCTTTTTTTAAAAAAATTAATTAATTTAGTGAATTCGAACACATTTTTTCTCCTATTATATGTTATCTTATATTCTTTATGTATTATCTTAACAAATAATTAAGTTCTATGAAATCCAACAAAAAAGGTCACTTAAATAATAAATAAAAATATAAGATAGAAAATGACAAGTATGTTTATAAATATTTGTTGTATTCCCTCCAACATAATGAGAATGCATTATTAATATTTTTTTAGTAAAAGGTTTGCACTTTTAACTTCTTAAATAGTGTATTTTAGTCTCCTCAAAAATAAAATAAAATAGTAGAGTAGTATTTTAGGAGCATTTGAGTATGCGTGGCATGACATTTAAATTACTCTATTCTCTATATAAGATTTTCATCGATCTAACTTATAATAAAACTGATGGTTGTCTTGAGAGAAAAAAACTTATACACCACTGATAGTTTAACTTAACCAAACACACTCCCTTTATGTGTTAATATTCTCCTTTAGAATTATTCTTGAAAATTAAAAAAACATGCATCTCGAAAATGAATCTTCATGGAAACGATGCTCATTTAATGTTGCGTTGAAGGTCTCATGTTTTTCCTTCTAACGTGGTGAGATGTCTGTTTCTTCAACCATATTTTATTGTCTTCAAAGTTTGAGATATCAGAGAAACCAAACGACAGGTTTCTCAGCTTCAGCTTCCATGGTCTCACCTTCCGAGAGGGGTTGGAGTTCTAAATTTAGACCCTACCTGTTACCATTGCTTTCAATAGAGGCGTTGATCAAAATAAGTCCCGTCAAACTGAATCTTCTTTGAATAACTTTTCTTTTTTAACAAAAAAATGGGTTTTTATTTTTTATTTTCTACAAAGATTTTTATATGACTTTAATCATTATTTTTATTTATAGTAAAGTGTGTAAAATATTTAGGAATTAAATAAAGATGAGGACATAATTGTAAAGATAGTAATTAACATTAACGTGAATTTCTAAGTGAACAAATAAATAGAAACGGGTTCTTGCTAAGTGCCAACTTACGACACTAATTAAAAAATAAATAATACATTTTTAATTAAAAATCACATTCAGATATATTAAAGATCCAAATCTATTAAAAATAGGGATTCAGATCACTTTTAAATTAATAACCATTAATCGAAACTATTCACCCCAATGCGTCCATGAAATCAGAACTGGGATCCATGTTGACTAGTGCATGTAATAAAAAAATTAGTTTAATTAACAACTCATCCATTAGTTTGATCTGTAGACAAATAAATCCAGTCAATCATCATCTTATTAGGCGTCTTAATTTTATGTTAGTTCACAAATTTTTTATACTCCTCCTGATTCTCTCAGTGACTTGTTTATTTAATGAAGTGATATGCACTTTTGCAGTAAAAAAATAGATTTGGTTCTTTATGTTAAAGAAAAACACAAATTTAATGATTTTATCATACAAGACCATAATTTATTGCAGAATTTACACGTAGTATTTAGTATAAGTTGTATTTTCCTTTTTATAATAATATGGCCATTTTACATGCATTTAATATATAATATATTATGAAAAATATTAAAAACACACTCTTTAATACATTATTTTGAACACACTTCTTTTTATTAATTGAAATTTATTAGAAATACACTCCTCATACCAATTATAATAGTACTTTTGTTTTTGCTAATAGTAAGTGTAACTATCTCTGTTTTCTTTTATATGAAAAATATTATTTTTCTCCCAAATTTAAATAAAATTTAATTATTTTTGTCTTATTTAATAAAATTATGTTTAAAATTTCCTTTATTTAATAAAAAAAATTATGTTTAATATCAAATTCTAATGAAGAATAATATAAAAAAAGTTTCTTTTTGAATGAAATAAATTATCTTCCTTAATAAGTGTGAAATTAGTTTTTTTTATGAAATAGAAAAGAGAAAGTATTTATTAATGTTTGATATTTTCATGACTTTTATTTTTTAAAATACATCTATTTTTTAAGAAAATAATAATATTTATTATTCTTTTGGTTTCATTATAATTATTGTGTAAGAATTTTTTCTCCTTTGATATAGTTGTCATTTTAATTTTTCAATATAATTTTAATTATTTTTTTCACTTATATTTCTTATATATTAATAATAAATTACAAAATCTATAGAAAATAAATATATAAAGTTAATTTTATAAAATTATTAATATTTTTATTTATTTGTATTTTTTTTACACTTTTAAAGATTAAATTTTATATGTTTCTCAATGTATTTTTTAGTCAATTATACATTCAAAAACAAAAATAACTATTTATCCAATAATCTAAGATAATTATTATGTTAGGAGGACAAGTTAATATTCTTTAATCAAGTATCCAAAATTTAATAAAATTTCATTCACTTGTTCCAATCAATTCAAAGGTAGTCTTACACATTAATTTTGAAAACAAAGACGTATAGGAGACCGACTTGCCATGAAAGAAGAGCTGTTTTATATGACAAGGAAGCTTTGAATCATGTGAGGCAATTAATGCAAGGAAAGCTTAGGGTTTCTACCACACTAGCTACAACTCGTACAAGTTTCAATAGTAATCTCCATGAAAACGAGTTTCATTTATAATAATCCCTACAACTTAATTGAATGTCAGGAATCTCATTAATAGCTTGGTGGTGGGTTCTGTGTTTTCTTTGCTTTTCAACAAACATTATTGCTATAGTATATACCATGGCATTCACATTTCTGTCATTTGGGTTAGGTCATAAAATATTAATAATTTTTGGTTTCTTAGAATTGATTAATTGATATCCAAACAAACTGACCTATAGTTATATAATACAAATGCCACAGACACACAGCAAGCAATGAGATGGGCAAGGTATCTTGGTGATGAAATTACGTATATTATTAGTACATACCAATCTGTATATCCTATGGCTCTTGTAGAAAAGATAAGCAAGAGTTATTCACCGTATATTGATACACATATAAATAGCTAGGAAGGTTAATTAATGAGAGCGAAATTCTAAATATGGTGCTTAAGTAAAGAATGAAATAGTCAAAATGGAGTGACTACAGTTTGCATTCTATCATTTGCAAAAGAGAAAAAAAAAAAAAATCTCTTTTTGGGATGAAAAAATATGCCATGCATGTCAGTGGTTAAAAAAAGAAACAGAAGATTAGAAAGGGTCTGAAGCTTTACAATGAGGCCGCAGATGCTGCTTAGCTAGCTTCTACATTCAATTGCGATTAATTAACTTAATCCAACACATCAATTTGTGACCGATGCATATTCAATTTTTAATATTAGTTTGTAACGATAACGGCTCACGAGACGAATCTCTTCCATTTGGCATGTGATCAGAAAAAAATTGTTATATCATGGTTGCTGATATATATCTTTCTTTGTTAGAGTTTTCTTAATATGGGGGATCTAATACCACCTTATTCAAAGTTGTCCATTTGACCGGAGAAGATGAAGTAAACGTTCTATTCATTGATCGGTCTAAGTATCATAACTATATGATAAGCTGATTTGGGTTCCATAGAAGAGGAAAACAAAATCAACACCATACCATGATATATAACCTTTATGAAGGGGATTTTCTTCCTCGCATGCACTGACATATTTCCTCACACCCATGTAAGTATTGAACATGTGACAATGTCCTAATTAACTGAATTAATAAGTTATTATATTAAAAAATAATTAATATAATTATATTTATCACTAAAATTTATAATATATATTTAATATACATATAAATTTACATAATTAATTTTGATCTAATAGTGTATTTTTTTATATATAATTTTTTTATCAAACATATGATTTTTATTTAGACCTATGATTTTTATTTAAAATTTATATATGTAAAAAAATATATTATTAGATCAAAATTAATTGTTACAAAATTTATATGTATATTAAATATATATTAAAATTTTTAGTATTATATATAATAATATTAATTATTTTTTAACATAATTGATCTATTAACTCAGTTAATTAAAATATCTACTAATAAAGATCACATGTTCAATTTTAAATTATTTCATTAAACATATTTTTAACATATGACTAATCCATAAATCTCATACGGATTACCAATTTGTATAGACTATATATAAAAATAATGTTGAAATTAAAGAAAAAATAAATTGTATATTGGAGAAATATTGAGTGCAGGAAAATACATGCATGAACACTAGTTTTGAGGAAAGAAACAATCTCATTTTTTTTAATGTTAGAAAAAAAAATCTAAATCTAACCAAATAAAAACATTGTCTTTTAGTTCAAGAAGAGCCAGCTCGATCTCGTTAATTTAATATAATTTTTTTACACTATTCACCGAAAAGAAACTATAAATAAATATAACTTTAAAATAATTATTATAAAAATTAATGATAAACAATAATTTTGTAATGAATAATTAGTATTTTTTTTACAGTATTTGCGCCTAAACTATTTTTCATTAGGCATATATGTATATGTGCAGTATAGATATAAAAATAATTGGCTCTGACAAGTCTTATAAGATTTTGGGCGTGATAATTATAAGTTCAGCTATAAAAGGTCACCTTAATTTACTATATAATGAAATGAAACATTTCTTTATAACTAAAAGATGATGCTGACCAGCTAGCTGATCATGAGCTAATCAACGCATTCAGTCAAACTATAATCTTAGGAGAGATTGATATATAAGGAAACATTGATCAGTATGAGACGGTTTCTGTCAAATTTTATTTTACAATTTTTTTCTGATATTTATTTAAAAAAATATATTGATGATCAGTGTTGCTATTTGTGCATTTGGTGTGGCTGCCAGTGAATTGATAACGTACGTGTGTGCATTCACGTGAATCAGTGAATGCTTTTATATGTCATAAGCATGTGTTGAAGCTTCACATACCTTAGTAACGACCGGGGTGCTTTCAACTAAACAAGGTACTTGGCTGTCACAATCTATAACTTTTATTGGCAGCTTCTCAATGATAATTGTTATTTTTATTTCCTCTATCCCCTTGGGATCCAAATCAGCTTACCATATAGTGTCAATTTTGTTTTCCTCTTCTACAACTATATTGCTAACTTGGCATTCACAATATCGACAGCTTAATTTCCATTTATGTATGACAGAAAAAGGGTTATTTATGATTATATATAGAAAATATAAAATAATTTTATATAATCATTAAATTATAATTTATTATATATGATAAATTTGTTAATTTTTATAATAATTAACTTTAAAAACATTTAAAAGTACCTGCTTTATATTGATCATACCTGTTTTATATTGTGATCAAGTGTATAATCATTAAACTCTTGATGTATATGCTATTAAGCAAGGAAAATAATACTTAAATGTTGGATAATAATGATGAAGTTTATCAGCAGTAAGATAATTAACATAATATACAGGGTGATACTAATCATAGCTTTCCTTGTTCCTGGTACATCTAAAACTCTCTTAATAGTTAATCATCTGTTCAGTCATCTATATAGTTATATATATCCCCACAAGTGCATAAAAGTGGAGAGCTTAATTTGCTAAATGGATTAAAATAATATCAATATAATTTCGTCATGTCAACTTCTTATATCTGAATAGGTAAGCAGTGACAGAGTAAGACACGATTTCATTAAAGTGAATTAATTTTTCAAGTGAATAAATAAGAATATATATATTTAAAGTAAATTTACTTTTAAAGGAATTTTTTAGGCAAAATAAGATAATGACAATTCTCAAGTCACTTACTCTCTCAGCTATGACCTAATAACAATATAGAGACTTGAACCTATTGGACCCTGTCAATTTCAGCAATAAGTCAATATGTGATACAACTTTGCTTCCGTGAAGCAGAAATTTTTTCTTACTTTGACTCTCAATGAAGCAACACAGAAGCATAAAAGTTTGGATAATGTCTTGATTTATTTTATCATGAATATATTATTTTTCTTTATTGTGCCAATATTTATTTTTAGTTTTCTATTGTGCTTCTCTATTTAAATGGAATATTTTTGTTTGGGTATAAAATGTTTAAAACATTTACTTTTATCAGCCTATGTAACCTTTACACTCACAAGTCCGAATTTCAAGTTACATTTAACCACAAGGCCTGAGATCCTAATTCCTAAACAGAGCTAAGACCAGGGCATAATATGCCAAAGTAATTTTTTATTTCAATTTCAATTCTAGATGTGGCAATTAAACAAAGCAATGCGTACAAAAAAGGGAAGAAAAAGAGAGCTAAATAACTTAATCTATTAATTTGTTAATAAATGTTTTTAGTAGTTAAATGTAATTAATACTACTTTTATGCTAGAGTAAGATAACAGTGTTTTCTAACTCTCACCTGGTTAAAGCTGTGTGACTGTAACTAATCCAAATAAAAATAGATTGTTTACACTCATGATGATGTAATCACATCGAAATCTTAATGTAAGAAACCTTTTAATGCTAATACCGCAGCAGAATTAGTTTGCAGGCGGCTACCCTCATCTGCTGTAATCCATTATAAATACACAATAATGCTTCTTAGTCTCATTATGTGCAACTCTTTGATTTGTATTCTATCAACTTCCTCTGTTTTAAGTTCACTCCTTTTCTCCTCTTAGTCCCAAACATAACCGTTCTTTTTTCTTTGTTTCCAAAAAAGTAAAAATGGGTGGAAATTCCCCTTGTGCCTCATGCAAATTGCTGAGGCGTCGGTGCACAAAAGACTGCATCTTCGCTCCTTATTTTCCTTCTGATGACCCCCAAAAGTTTGCTATAGTTCACAAGGTTTTTGGTGCTAGCAATGTTAGCAAAATGTTACAGGTACTTTTCTCTTACTCTTTCTATTTGCCTTATTTTGATGATAAATAATAAAAAAAAAACCTTTTGTGGTTAGTTAGTTATTTGATCAATTTCAAAATCAAAGAAGTTAGGAGGTGGGAGATTGAGGTAACTCTTTCAGATAGTATTTGTTAATGGGCCTGTTTGAATAAACTTATTCAGAAGAATTTTTAGAAAAATAAAATAAGATTTTTTTTAAATGAACTACTTCATAAGCTAAAACTAGCTTATGCATAAATTAAAAATAATCTTTCAGAAAAATTATGAGAGAATTTCTTCAAATTTTCTTATGCATAGGCTTTTAAGTAGTGATTCTTTTAGTGGATTGAGGGCTCCAAATGGTTGTTTCTTATGCAATGATTCATTCAGGAACTTCCAGTTCACCAGAGAGCAGATGCAGTGAGCAGTCTAGTGTATGAGGCAAATGCAAGAGTGAGGGACCCTGTGTATGGTTGTGTTGGAGCAATATCCTACTTGCAAAATCAAGTTTCTGAGCTTCAAATGCAGCTTGCAGTTGCTCAAGCAGAGATACTCTGCATCCAGATGGAACATGAGCCAGTGATGCCAGCAGCCTCAGGAATTGATCTAGACTACAAGTCTTACTTTCTCCAAAATGACCTCTCTCAGTTTCTTGGCTTTGACACTTCTAGCAATGTAATGCAGCAATTTTGCCCATGACATAGTTTCTTGAATGAAAATTGAGATACCCAAGGGATTTCTAAGGTTGACCCTAGCAGTGGCACTTGATTAAGTAAACAAGTAATTAAGGTGTTTGTATGTTAATGCAACCGGTGAGGACAAATACTTATGGTCCTAACTAATGTTTATACAATAATATTTAAATTTTACAACTTACAAGAAAATATCAATAATAATTGATTATATATTGTATGAGGAAGATTAGTGAAGACATGATCCATGATCATTTGATAATTTTTTAACAAGGACAAATTTAGTAACGGTTTTAGAAAGTTACAAACATTCTCATAACTATAAAAAATGGCTATCTCACCATCAGGAAAAAAAATTTACATATCTAATGAACATCAAAACATTTTGTTTTTCTAAAATATAAGCATTCTTGTTTCTTTAGCTAGAATTTTTTTATGTTGTGATGGCAATAGAGTTAGAACTTTAAATCTTATGCAAGTTATTCAAACCTTTTATCATCAAACCATTCATAAGCATAAAAAACTAAATTATGAATATTAACAATTTTTACTTATGCGTGTATTAACAATAAATATCTGTTTGGATTTTAAATTTTAACTAAAAAAGAGTTTGGATGTTAAATATTTTGTATCTTTGGGCCTTAGGGCCCGATACTTGTGAAACAGAGAACATTGGATGTGGTTGTTGAAAAAGAGAGGAGGATGAGGTACTTTTGATTTTAAAGAACGAAGTGCCTAGTTGATGTCATTCGGGCACTTAGCAATTATTTTTTTTTTACGATGTTGGATAACATCAGTTAACAACAAAGAAACTAAGTGCATGTTTGAAATGATATCATGTGACCATGTTTAACACGATAATCACGTCAAATTCATTAAAATAACATAGAAGTTAAAATAAAATGCATCTAAAAGACGTGAATCTGTGGGACATGACATCAAAGCAAAGAAGCCATAAATTAATTGATGATTTACATATTTAGGAATTATTTTGATATTTTTTTTTTAATTTCATGGATCAATTTTTTTGATTATCAGAATTTTCAGGACTAACTTAATTGATAACTTAATATTTTTAATGATTAATTTGTCATTTTTTTAATTTCATAAACCTAAATTAGTTATTCACTCATCAATTGCTACTTCTTTTTCTCTCTTTAATCATTTGATTTTATTTCTCTCTCACATATAACATTTCCTAATATATTAACAAAAGTAAAAACTCATGATAAATTACATGAATAAAGATGCGAACGTCATGAATAAAGAAAATGTACGACGTACAATGCCTTTACATTGTTTATTAGAAGTTAGATATCATGCATTTAGCCCTCACCTTTCTCTTAACTTTGCCGTACCATTTAGGTAAACTTGTGACCATAAGGAACACCAGAAATCACAGGGACAGTGGAAGCTGACGCGAACTTCGTATTCCAAAAGAGAGGAAAAGAGAAAATCGAACTAACCCTATATAAACGTGTCTAAATTAACCATTACTTGATTAAAAAACGCATGCTTGGTTCAATGATTGAGCCAGTGATTAAAACAAATTATTCTGGCTGAAACACGTTTTTAAGAGACAAGAATTTTCAATTAAAATCTGTTGGTTTTGGGACCCTTAAGCATCTTAATTAAGATTCAATTATTTGTGATGTATGTGAAAAAAATACTCATGCATGCATGAAAGAGCTTAGTTTCCACACCAAAAAAGTGAATTTATTTTAAATACATATATAATGTAAAAAATACTGTTATTTAGTTTTTTGTTTTTAAAAAATATATTTAAAATAATTTTTAATTAGTTAATAATATAAATTTTTTACACTTACACTATGAAAATTAATTTTTTTTTTACATGAAGCCTCACAATGCAATGAGAAAAAATGCGTCAATATGAAATTTAGAATACAGTAGATGACAAATATGCGTCAATATGAAATTCTGCCTCTTTGTGGAGACATAGAAAGTGATAGTGGGAACCACATTTATATTTTGAGGGCTCGAGGACAATACTTCCAAAATAAGTTTTGTTTTGGAATTCGAATTCCACTAACCCACCCTCCATAGTTCCCTTCTATTTGACTTTGTTTAATTTTATTCGTTCAGTAAATTTAAGTCAAAGTATGATTTTCTGGCCCTTTGCTTCAACACCAAACAAATTAACATTATGCTGTCTGTTAAAAAAAATAAACTAACGTTATGCTAAAAAAGGCTACACTATATTGAACTTGAAGCTATCCATATATCATTTTTTTTGCGTGCCGCCATAATGTATACAAACAAAACCGTTTTGATGCAAATTCAAAGGTTTAAAATTGTGCAGCTTGGAGCGTTGAACCTCATAGTTACTATTTTCTAGTTTTTGGAAAACCATTGTCAATTTAGTTCCCTAATTCTAGACGCGTGGAATGTTAGGTTTCACAAAGATGAAAGTAATTGTAGGATATAATACATGTTACACAGTTGAAAATTGCAAGATAATAGTGTTTTGAGTCTTGCTAACACGTGCTTAGTTACTGATGAATGAATTAATAACATTTTTTTTAATAACGTACATTTAATTGCCTAGTGTTTCATAACTAATAAATGCACACACTTTCAAATTAAATCTACAATAACTAAATAAATAAAGAAAGAAAGAAATAAACAAACAAATAAATAGATAAACACTTGTCTTCACATGCAGTTTCGTTGGACTTGAATGATCTAAAGAGACTTATTGTACGTTGTTACTTGTATAGAAATTATGAACTTGGAAAGCAGCGAATTATGCTTAGTTTTACTAGCTGCGTAGGAATCGCATCCAATGCGAAATCCAACTATAAATATAAGATGGATACTTCATAAATGACAATTTATGATCCTTTATCTCCAATTGATAATATGGTGACTTTGCTAAGTTCTGATTTGTCCCATCAAAACCGCAGACCTGTATAATAAACTTGAGACTAGAAGTGATAGCAGGAATTTTGAGCTCAGAAACATAGAAACAGTTTACATGTGCAACTCCAAGATACTCCTGCACAGGTTCTAATGTTGTGCTTGAATTACCATATGCTAGCTGTGGTAGTTTCTCCACATACACATTGTAGTGTGGAAATACAATTCCTTTTCCTTCTTTCAGCTTCCAAGAAATTTTAAGACTAAGGACCCTTGAATCTTGAGGACCAGATTTCCAACTGATGTATTCACCATCAACTAGCCAGGAAGTAGAAACTGGAAAATCTGGCTTATAATTAGAAGTTTTGACTGTGATATGACCAAGAACCGCAAAATAATCAGTTGAGGAAGGCACAGTATGATCAGGGCCAAATGGTCTGGATTTCAGTTCTTTGGAAGTAGCATTTGGTCTATAGCACAAAGCATGGATTCCAGTGAGAATGTATCCATTCATTTCAATTGTACCTTCATGTATAACCCATCCAGGGGCATTTCCCTTGTGTTCACTTGTTAGGACTACTTTGCTAAATTTGCTTGACAGATGATCCACTCCATGGGAAGTGAGTAGTATAGACATTGTTTTGTTGATAGAAGAAGTGAACTCAAATACAAGTCCCAAAGAAGAGTTGTTGTCAGATTTCACCTGCATTTGCCAAAAACAGACTTCAGGTGTCAACTAGACTAAGAAAAGAGGGCACTGATAGAAGTCTCAAGTTGTATATACTACTATATAATGATTTTGGTGAACTAGTCTGCATGTGTGTGCAGTATACCATTGGTCAAGGAAACATACATACCCCACTTCCCTTCCCTCAAATAAGTAACCAGATTCAGCTCCTAAGAAGATAAACTATTTTTACACTTTTGTATTGACAGCTATTTCAGGTTAGATGAGCCTGATGGCCTGAGATATAAAGGTATAAAATCATTGGTGCATTTGCCTTTTGGGAGAGTTGGTTCATGACAAAGTATTAGAGTCTCTATGACCAGAAGGTCAAAAGTTCAACCCTTGCCACTCAAATTTCTAATAAACATTTGAATTTCAATACAAAGCTTGTGCATTTTTCCTAGTTCAAGCCCAAAGGTTTTTTACACGAAGTGGTGTGTGCTTGAAGATAAATTACAGTATTAGGTAGTACAGTTTTGTATCACATGGTCCCCACTAATCTCCACATGACATGTTATAAAGTGTTATTAATTTTTTCTTGTAAATCGAAAAGCTTAAATACATGTCATGTAGAGATTAGTTGGGATCATGGACAGGTGATGGTCCCATACCACCTAATAATTTATCATGCTTGAGATATACAAGTAATATTCATGTGGCTTTAGCTAACAGTTTAAGATTTTGAAAGACATGAGCATGCAACCTCCCTATCATGCTTCAAACCTGAGGATAGAGATATGTAAAAAAATTTCAGCAATTTTAGTAGAGATGATAGCTTACAGAATAAATGAAGTGGATAGGCAACTTGCTTAAAATGAACTCTCCTTGAAAGATTCGCCTCTTGAAGTAAGTTTCCTCTCCAAGAGATCCTTTGAATGTAATATTTCCCCCTCCACTATATGATGCTTCCTTCAAGCTACATTTTATAAGCAAGACAACATATACTTAATATCATATCTGAACTAGTACTAGTGGAATGTAGTAATTTAATACCTTGATTTAAAATAGAACAGAAAAGAAACGAGGCATACAGAATCATGGAAGGTTCTAATACTACAAAAACTAAAAGTACATACTAATACGAGAAGTGCTTGCACACTATCAGGTCAGTCATCAAACTCTATAAATAAGTTCCAGAAGCATATAACCGTAGCAATATCTGATAATTAATCATATTTCCATTCTCTTGTTACCAAAATAGGCCCTCAAAATTCAACAAGGGAAAGAAAGAACCTAATATCCTACGCTGAATTTTCTGCAGTGAATCTCTGTATCAGAGTTAATTTTGCAAGCTGTACTTCAAATAATATGAAATATGAAATGTACACATTCTGTTGGAATTTCCAGTTAAAGAAAATTATAAAGCATTGGATGTTTTGTCACTTACTCTACAATAAGTTGAATAGAATTTGCAGTTGAATCGGCAAACTCAAGGAGTGGCTGCACACAAAAAAAATGAATCAAATGAAGGTATCATGATAAAGAAACATGGCTATGATATATGTATGTGAATACTGGAAAACAAGTTTGTCATTCAATCATCATTTAACAAGTAACATTGACAGTAAATTTGAAGATTTCGAATAAATATTGGAGTATTCTCAAATGATCACAATATTTTACTTGTCATTCCATATTAGCTTTATTAGGTGGTGTTACTTAAAAACCAACCCTTAATCTTAGAAATGACAAAGAATTAAAAAAATGGAGTGCATATGCATTTTTGTTATTCTAGCTAGAAGTCCCACACAGGCTGGATTTCTTTCTCAAAAGCTTATAAAACGAAGCGTAAAATTTTAAGTAAGAAATCACACGTTAAAGAAGCTTCTTTATTTAGTTATCTTTGAAAAAAGAAACCTATTAGATGTGAGATTTCTTATTTTAGTTATCCTTGTAAAAAAAAACTTATTTGATGTGAAACTTCTTTCTTTATTTATCGAGAAAAAACTTATTTGATGTGGGACTTTGGACAATGCTCCCCTTAAAGGTTTAATGTGGCTTATTTGATGTGGGACTTTGGACAAAGCTCCCCTTAAAGGTTTAATGTGGCTTAGTGCCCTTGAAAACTTGGGTGATTCTTTTAAAATCATCCCAAATTTATTCATCTTTCTCTTTTATGTTTTTTGTTGTTAGAGAAGAAATGTAAAGAGTAAAACGCATTTCTCATATTATAAGGTTTTTTAGTGTTTGTATTCTCCAGTTTTAAGAATGTTATTGTTCTTTCCCTGAATTTAGAAAGAGGTCTTGTAATCTTTTTCATGTAGTGAAATTGTGTGCAAGTTCCTCTGGTACAATGGCCACTGAGGTTACAAAATATCAACATTGTAAATAGTTGAGCCAACACCTTAATCAGGTGCATACCTGAATACTTTGGGAAGAAATATTGCACCAAGTAGCATCTGATACTAGGTCTCCATCAACTGAAATATGATAACCGCGTCCCTGAAAGTAACAAAGAAAGGCGGCATTTGAATAATACAAATATATAAGTATCTTATCTAAAAATCTATTTCTTCTCCTTGATATGATTGCCAAAATAGTATCATCCAACAATAAAAAGGACGTGCAACACCTCACTCCTCACATACATTGTATTTAGTGAACTACGCGTAAAACATGTCTTGAAAAAGGGGTCTTAGGCTAGATTTCTAGTCACAGACAAATCGAGGGATTGATACCCATCTCAAGTCTCAAATGCTCTGTTAGGATGTTCCAGCAACGTTAGCTTATAAAAAAATCCAACCCCATTTCAACCCTCTGGCCAAAATGCATTGTTTCAGCTAAAAATTTAACAAACCAGTAAGGATGCCAAAGGAAAATTCTTAGTAGGTTACAAGTTAGAGATAATGATGTCATTATATTATACAGGATAGACATTAAATGCAATTAAAATTAATAAAGTTTTTCCGTGTACTGAGTTAAGCTAAAGCCTAAAGGTGAATAAAGAAAGCTCCCTCCTTTATGATGTTAAAATTTCCTAATCCACTCATCATTTGCATCTCAGAATCCACATTTTAATTTTATTCTTACAATTTTTACTGAAATCAAATTAAAAAAATTCCTATCAAATTCAGCATGAACAAAGTATCTTGGACAGTTTTTAATTCATACCGGCACCAACTGGCTTCCAAATGCACCACAACACAAACCAAAGTAGAGAAGTTAAGACACTTGGTAGAAAGGGGAAACAATTACAGTTCTTAACCTGATCAAAATTTGTGTAGAATGGTAGTGTTCCATGATACTTTCGCACTATGCCCCAAGATTTTTCCACGAGACCCCACCAACTGCATTGCCAAATGCATGGCCATGATTATGGAACTAATGCGAGTAACACATTCAAGGTAAGATCTGTCCATCATTAACTTAAAAGAAAAAGGTGACAATAAGATTGGAGTAAAAAAATTAAGACAGTTTTTGCTTAAATATTTTAGTCATTGACTTTTATGATGATTATTTCAAATAATTCGGGTGTTCGCTTTTGCTTTCACTTCTAGGATTTTAATGAACTCTTATTTGCTTTATGGTCAACTTCATTTGTTTCTAAATAAATTATAGTGCATCAGAAAGGCAAAAATACTGACAGCTACACATTACCGATTCTGAGCAGTCTCAAAATCTGGTTCTTGCTTAGTCTCGTAGACCCATCCAGGAGCAAATATTGCAGCAGAGACATCAGCTTTTCTTATTATATCAAGAGCAACATTTGTCTGGCACATTCATAATATAAAGTCAGGAAAACACTAGGAAAAACACAAATAGCCTTCGGCTTTACCAATGTTATTTGTCTCCTAATTCTCTTAACAAACTTATCTCCCCCACAAAATTTGAAAAGAAAGGGATACCATAAATATATTTTACATGCAATATTGAGGAGAAAACAGATTGCATAGACTTCTGTAAAATATGCAGTTCATGCACACCATATGAAGTTTATTAATTAATGTGAAACAAGCATTAAAACAAAAATTCAGAGCATATTCAAGTGTGATGGGAAAAATTCAGTGATACTATATGTTCCACTCAGGACAATTAAACATTGAATTCCAAATAAGTTTAAAAGCAGTACAATAAAACATAACTTGTAGCTATCAAATAAAAATGTGTATATGACACAGATCACATACATTCCACATTCCACCACCATATGTGTTCCTTCCAAATACATCAATCCCCGTATACACATCAAACTTTCGATCACCAGCAACAGCAGCAGATTGCCATGGATAGTCTTCCTACATTGTATTGATAATAATAATGTCCACTCAACAGATAAAACAATTGACCAAACAACAGTATCGAAGGAGCATAATTAAGCAATACCTGCCATGAATAATTTGTAAATATCCCATCACTTATATCAAAGAAAGGCTTATTATATTCATTTAATTCATTTTGCCACCATAGATGACCGTTAATAGTGACGCTGTCATACCTGCATGATCAATAAAGGACATAAAAAATCAATTGCTGATACGCTCCATTTCAGTAAAAAAAAAAAAATACAAGAATTGAGTGACTTCTAATGCAAACCATATCACTAGCGATCCAGGCACTGAAGAATGCATTGTTAATGATAAATGCTTGACAAACTCTTTTAAATTAGAAATCTGCTCCGGCTTCAATGTTACCTCTATGTTCAACTGCAATTGAGTTTTAGTATTTGAATAATTGAAAAGAATAAAAAAAAAAAAAGCAATTCTGCAAGGTATTAGACGATTATGCATCTATTTTTAGTACAAATATGCATGATTCCCCTAATATGATTCTCTTCGTAATGTAATTATTCTAAACTACGTATGTATCAGTGGCCAATGACAAAACTGCCAAAGAAAACACATCTTTTTATAAGCTTTATTAATAGCATGATCTTCAAAATTTTATAATCTCTTACTTTCTTCCAAATTTATTTCTTTTTCTATTTTTGGCAGTCTTTAGGCAACACAAACTCTTGATGGGATTTCAGTTTTAAGAACCCGCACTAACCATTCTAGAAGAATAATAAAATAATATCATATCATGATGTGAATATAAATCAATCATCAACTTAGGCAAGAAAAAATAATCAATAGAGATATTTATATAAACTATAATAATAGTACCAAACAGAGCTGAAAAATTGATTACCAGCCACCCGTCAAAGCCTAAATTAGCAGCAAGCTCTGCCAAATGTTTTGCATACATTTGGGCAGACTTCTTTGTTGAAAGTAGTTTATCACAGGCAGCCTTTCCCTCATTCCATTCAGTGATGAAAGTCCCCAGCACCTAGGAGATCAAGGGTACAATTACAATTTACAACAAAGAAAGTTCAAGTTAAAAGTTTCTTCAGTTGTTCAATTAGAAACAAGTCACAATATGCAATGGAAATGGAATTATATACTTATTCTGATTAAACATTTAGCAATAAATAATGAGACAAAATCTCCGAGTGAGAAACATACTCAAACGCCATAAACCATCATGCTTCCAAAAAACATTAGAAAATAAGTTTGGCTAGATTCACTATCTAAGCTCTAATTAGTTAAACTAAACCAACTCTAGAAGCTTATGATTGACCTTAACCTGTTAAACAGTACCGGTTAGTGCAGCTTATTAAAAAAAGTACCGGTTTATGCAAAGGAAAAAAATAATGTCACATTTACAAAGCTTACCAGTGTGGTTGTACTACCAGCTAGCTCCGAGCTCTCATATTGGACAGTGAGACAAACTGGTAGTGTACATTTGTTTCAATTTCACTCCTATTTGATTAAATTTTATATATTTTTTAATTTTTTATTTGATTAATAAAAAAAGAAGGATATTCTAGATAAATTCTAGCTAGATAAAAAACGCCACAATGAAGATGATTTTGTGATGTTTTTTCATTAATTATGGCAGTTTTTTTTTATGTGGGGACAAAATTCACCATGATTAATTTATAAAATGGGGGCAAAATTCCTAAAAAAAATATAAACAAAATTTGTGCCATTGTGAAACATTGAAGTTAAAAGTACAATTAAGCCTAAAAAAACAAAAAACATAAAAGGAATTTACCTTGTTGCATAAACTAAAATCAACTTAAATTTTATAGAATAAGTGATACGTTCCTTCACCTTTTTATATCAATCAATTTGATCCTCTTTCTTAAAGAAAAATATTTGGATTTAATCACTCTTATCTAAGAATTCATTGTTTTTTTTTTAAAGGAGTTTAATTGTTATTCAGTGTAAATTTTGTTCACTGTAAACTAATCACAATTCACGACAAGTTTAACTTTTAAGGTAAATAGAATAAGACTCAAGGTACTTAAAGATGTGTCATATCAATTCTTTTTTTTTTTAAATTTAGGAAGGATTAACTTTACATAATTTTTTTATATAAAAAATTTACATATTCTTAAAGTTTGAGAAATAAATTCATCTATATGAAAGTGCACAGCTTTTGACTACATTTAACTAAAAATATAAAATCTAAAAGCATATTTTTCTTAAGTTTATAAAAGTTAGTTTTATCTAACTTTTTCAAAAGCTAAGAGGCATAGGTTAATATTAGTTTACAGGAGATGTTCAATTTATATTATTTTTCTTATTTTTTTCCCAAATACTTCTGAATTTTGTTATATCTAAACAAGGGCAATTTATAAGCCAAAGTGAAAATCTTACATAAGCAACTAACTAGTAGTTAATTAGTACCTTAACACCATGACGATGAGCTGTATTAATCCAAGAAGGAGGAGGGAGCGTGACAAGATTGTGAGAGAAGTAGACAAACACATCTATCAAATGCCAGTGCCATATGGCATAGGCTTCAGCATTAGTGTCTCCCTGAACCCACTTATCATCTACATAACCCCCAGCCATATCATGGCACACTAGTATTCTTCTACGATTAGGCAATGGTGCAGAGTAGCCACTTTCAATAGGAACTGATGAAGCTTTGTTAAAAGGGTAGTGAAAGGACTCATAGTAGGAGCGTGACTCCAACTCCTTTAGGGTCTTTATTGGATATGATATGGGCACGGAGGGTTGCTTAGGATCAAACTTGGACTCTGAATTGTTGGAGTGAGACATTATTGTGAGAGGTTTTGCTAGAACAAAACAAGTATGTTTCGGATAGTCTATGAATATTATTGGCAAGTTATATGGACTCCAAGTAGACGAGGAACGTATTAATTATCAAGTTACGCACGGATCACGGCAAGCACAAGTCACCGTTTACTCTCATTGACTTTACTTGGCAAGTGGAAAACGTACATTTATAGTGAATCTACATAGAGTATTGCCTAATCTATCTATCTATATATACTTCTAGATCCAGACATGAATATTATTCCTTTACTTTTTTTTTTTTAACAAAGAGGGTCAATCGCCCAATAAAATTAAAGTATCCTATCCTATCCTTCCACCCATTCCCAAACTTCCTTACATTAGCACCATTTTATTCCTTTCAAAACCACCAGCAATTATCATATTTCCATATATCACAGATATATACACAGCAGTTACACTACACTGTGCAACACCGTGCCACAATCTGTAACTAAACTACCTTCATCCACTTCTAAAGCCATTCCACTGACCACATATACTATTTATATGGACGTATTGGATATACAAGTATAGATAGATAAAAATTAATATCATAATATGATATCATGATGCAGAACATTTACTTACTCCCAGTAGCCTTCCTTGACTCCTCGTATCATGTGTATTCCTATTACTTAACTACAATCCTCCCATTTGGTAAATATTACCATTCGTGTAGTATATATTTCTATAACTGCACTCCCCTCAAACCCAACAACAGTGAATCATCTCGGTTTGGACCTCAAACATTCAATTGGATTCAATATTATCCACACTGCTAAAGGGTACCAGAACCCCTTTCTTTTTCACCTTAAGCCATTACCATCCAGTCCTCTCCCTCCAACCCTCCACCAACACCAACTGCTAGTCCCTGGAATTGTTGGAATTGACTGCGCATATCATTATTCACGACAGTGGACACACCAAGCCAATCAAAACATAGGTACCACACTTTGGAAAATCACTCACACTCATAAAACAAGTGATTAGTGGTTTCTATCTTTTTCATTAATATTTGTTTTGAAAAAATATATTTAGAGTAATTTTTAATTACTTATCAATTAAAAAAGTTACACTTAGAGCATATGAAAAGGGTCTTGCTAACCAATGTCTTAAGAATATTGGTTAAGGAAATAAAAATAATTTTTTTTAATGTGTAAATCATATATAGGAGAATGCAAAAAAACTCATTTAAAAAATAAAATACATGAAGACATGAAGCCTCACAATGAAAACATGAGAGGAATTGCAACTGCCGTTGTTGCTTCTTTTGAACTTTTAAATTAAAAGATGCTGAATTATGTATGACAGCAGTTGAATAGAACAAAACCAATAATAGTAATTTAAAATACAGTAAATGACAAATATGTGACAATCTGAAATTTTGCTTCTTTGTGGAGACAAAGGAAAGTGAAAGTAGCTAGGAACCACATTTATATTTTGAGGGCTCGAGGACAATACTTCTAAAAGAAACTTTGTTTTGGAAATCAGCAGATGCCTTCATGCCACTAACCCACTGTCTTTCAGTTCGTTTCTCTTTGACTTTGTTTTATTTTATTATTTCAGTTATTTAAGTCGAAGCAAGATTTTCTGGAACTCTGCTTCAACAGCAGCCAAATAAACATTATGCACAAAAAAGGCTACACTATATTGAACTTCAAGCTATCCATATATCTATTAATTATTTTTGCGCGTCGCCATATATGTATACAAGCAAAACCGTTTTGGTGTAAATTCAAATGTTCAAACTCACACAAAGTTGAAAGTTGTGTACGATAATTTTGTCTTTTAACACGGGCCTAGGTAATGAATTAATAATGAAATTTTTTTTATCAGAAATTATGTTAGGATACATTAATAATATCTTTTAATAAAAACTTCTTACTTTATACAAATACTCTTAGAACACTAATTTACATTTGCTTAGTGTTTTATAGCTAGAAAATGCACCACGCTTTTTGACTAAATCTACAAATAAAAAAGTAAACAAGCACTTGGCTTCACAGTTTCATTGGATTTAAATAATCTGAAGAGATTTATTGTGCCTGGTTACTTGTATAGAAAATATGAACTTGGAAAGCAGCAAATAATGCTAAGTTTTATTCATTGCAGCATAAGCGTGGCATGCAATGCCAAATCTAAATATAAGATACATACTTCCTTAATAGGAGGTCTGATAAATTCAAAATGACAATTTAGAGACCTTTTATCTCCAATTGATAATATGGACAGTCTTCTAAATTCCGATTTGTCCCATCAAAAT
The DNA here is from genome assembly GCF_000004515.6 of Glycine max. Lineage (NCBI taxonomy): Eukaryota > Viridiplantae > Streptophyta > Magnoliopsida > Fabales > Fabaceae > Glycine > Glycine max. The sequence continues at coordinate 46,649,460 of NC_016089.4, read as the reverse complement.
CGCAGACCTGTATAATAAATTTGAGACTAGAAGTGCTAGCAGGAACTTTGAGCTCAGAAACATAGAAACAGTTTACATGTGCTACTCCAAGATACTCCTGCACAGGTTCTAATGTTGTGCCTGAATTACCATCTGCTAGCTTTGGTGGTTTCTCCACAAACACATTGTAGTGTGGAAATGCAAAATTCTTTCCTTTCAGATTCCAAGAAATTTTAACACTGAGGATCCTTGAATCCTGAGGACCAGATTTCCAATGTATGTATTCACCATCAACTAGCCAGGAAGTAGAAATTGGAAAATCTGGTTTATAATTAGAAGTTTTGACTGTGATATGACCAAGAACCGCAGAATAATCTGTTGAGGAAGGCGCAGTATGACCAGGACCAAATGGTCTGGATTTCAGTTCTTTAGAAGGAGCATTTGGCTTATAGCACAAAGCATGGATTCCAGTGAGAATGTATCCATTCATTTCAATTGTACCTTCATGTATAACCCATCCAAGGGCATTTCCCTTGTGTTCACTTGTTAGGACTACTTTGCTAAATTCGCTTGACAGATGATCCATTCCATGGGAAGTGAGTAGTACAGACATTGTTTTGTTGATGGTAGAAGTGAACTCAAGTACAAGTCCCAATGAAGAATTGCTATCAGATTTCACCTGCATTTGTCACAGACTTCAGGAGTCAAATAAACAAAGAAAAGCCGGTACTGATAGGAATCTCAAATTGTATATAATGATTTTGGTGAACTAGTCAGCATGTGCACTATACCATTGGCCAAGGAAATATATATACCCCAGTTCCCTTCCCTCAAATAAGTAACCAGATTCAGCTCCCTAAGAAAGATAAACTACTTTTTAGTAAATTTTTATTTAGACTGCTTATTGACAGCTATTTCAGGTTAGATGATTCTGATGGTCAGACATATAAAAGTATAAAATCATTGGTGCATTTACCTTTGGGAGAGTTGGTTCATGACGTAGTACTAGAATCTCTATGACCAAGAGGTCTAAAGTTCAAGCCCAAAGAATTCTTACAAGTAGGGTCATGCTCGAGATATGTAAGACTAAAAAGGTTTCATGCCCTTCAGCTAACAGTTTAAGATTTTGAAAGAGATGGGCATGCAACCTCCCTATCATACTTCAAACTTGAATGTAATATTTCAATAGAGGTGATCAGGTGATAGCTTACAGAATAAAAGAAATGGATAGGCAGCTTGCTTAAAATGAACTCTCCTTGAAAGATTCTCCTCTTGAAGTAAGTATCCTTTTCAAGAGATCCTTTGAATGTAATATTCCCCCCTCCGTTATATGATGCTTCCTTCAAGCTTCATTTTATAAGCAATAAAACAAATACTTGTTTATAAAGGAGGCATACAAAATTATCATAGGTTGTAATATTACAAAAAACTAAAGATAAATAATAATATGAGAAGTGTTTGCACACTATCAGGTTAGCCATCAAACTCTATAAATAAGTTCCAGAAGAACATAACGGTAGCAATATCTGATAATTAATCATATTTCCATTCTCTTGTTACCAAAATAGGCCCTCAAAATTCAATAAGGGAAAGAAAGAACCTAATATCCTACGCTGAATTTTCTGCAGTGAATCTTTGTATCAAAGTTAATTTTGCCAGCTGTACTTCAAATAATATGAAATATGAAATATACATATTCTGTTGGAATTTCCAGTTAAAGAAAATTATAGAGCATTGAATGTTTTATCACTTACTTTACAATAAGTTGAATAGAATTTGCAGTTGAATCGGCAAACTCAAGGAGTGGCTGCACACACAAAATGAATCAAATGAAGGTATCATGATAAACAAACATGGCTATGATATATGTATGTGATTACTGGAAAACAAGTTTGTCATTCGATCATCATTTAACAACTAGAATTGACAATTGACAGTGAACTTGAAGATTTGGAATAAATATTGGAGTATTCTCAAATGATCACAATATTTTACTTGTCATTCCAGATTAGCTTTATTAGTGGTGTTACTTAAAAACCAACCCTTAATCTCAGAAATGATAAAGAATTAAAAAAATGGTGTGCATATAAATTTTTGTTATTCCCCATTTAGAAGTCCCACACCAGGTGAATTTCTTTCCTAAAAGCCTGCAAAAGAAGCTCAAATAATATTTGAAATAAGAAGTCTTACATTGGGTAAGTTTTTCCCTTTAAAGATTTAATGTAGACTTTTGTTTTTCCTTGAAAACCTATAAAAGAAAGCTTAGGTGATTCTTTTGATGATCCCAAACTTATTCATCTTTTCTCTTGTAGTTTTTTTTTTTTTTTTGTTAGAGAAGAAATGTAAAAAGTAAAACCATTTTTCCTATGTATAAGGTTTTTTAGTGCTTGTATTCTCCAATTTTAAGAGTGTCATTATTTTCTCCTTGAATTTAGAAAGGTCTTGTAATCTTTTCCATGTAGTGAAAATTGTCGGTAAGTTCTTGTAGTACAATGGCCGCACTGAGGTTATAAAATATCAATATTGTAAATAGTTGAACCAACACCAAGAAAAAGTCTTTATCAGGTGCATACCTGAACACCTTGGGAAGAAATATTGCACCAAGGAGCATCTGATACTTGGTCTCCATCAACTGAAATATGATAACCGCTTCCCTGAAAGTAACAGAATGGGTACATTTGAATAATAAGGATCACAAAAGTATCTGATAAAGAAGTCTATTGCTTCTCCATAGATTGTATTGAGTGAACTACATGTAAAGTATGCCTTGAAACAAAAGGGGTCTAGCCCAGATTTCTAGTCATAGGTAAACTGAGGTATGAGGGATTGATACCCATCTCAAATCTCAAATGCTCTATAAAAAATATCCAACCCCGTATCAATCTCATGGCCAAAATGCAGTGTTTCAGCTAAAAAATTAACAAACCAGTAGGAACTCCAAAGGGAATCTCTTAGGAGGTAACAAGTTAGAAATACTGATGTCATTGTAATATATATATAGGATAGGCATTAAAAGCCACTAAATTTAACTAAAATTTTCTGTGTACTCAGTTAAGCTAAAGGAGAATAAACGAAACTCTCTCTTCTATGATGTTAAAATTTCGTAATCCACTGATGATTTGCATCTCAGAATTCACATTTTATTCTTAGAATATTTTTTACAGAAATAAAATTAAAAAGAAATCCTTTCAAATTCAACATGGACAAAGTATCCTGGAGGACTTTTATTTCATACCAGCACCAGCAGGCTTTCAAATGCACTACAACACACATATTCAAGTAGAGAAGGCATGGAACTTTGTAGAAAGGGTGCAGTTACAGTTCTTAACCTGATCAAAATTTGTGTAAAATGGTAGTGTTCCAAGATACTTTCGCGTTATGCCCCAAGATTTTCCCACGAGACTCCACCAACTGCAATGCCAAATGTATGGCCATGATTATGCACTAATGTGTGAGTAACACTTCAAAGTGTGATCTCTCCATCATTAACATAAAAAGAAAATTTGACCATATAAATTTGGTATCCACAACCACAACCCATATGAAACAACAATGAGCAACTTGATTTGTTTCTGAATAAATTATAATGCATGAACCTTGTGACACATTTATCAATTCGTAGAAAGGAAAAATATTGACAGCTACAGCTACACATTACCGATTCTGAGCAGTCTCAAAATCTGGTGCTTGCTTAGTCTCGTAGACCCATCCAGGAGCAAATATTGCAGCAGAAACATCATCTTTTCTTATTACATCAAGAGCAGCATTTGTTTGACACATGCATAATATAACATCAGGAAAACACTAGAAAAAAATATAACATTCCATTTTTCGTAGACTAAATTAAAAAAGATTATTATTTATAAATAAATAGAGTTTTATAAAATGATAAGGTTTTTTATAATTAAATAAACAAGGAGAAATATATTTCGCATCGTAGTCTTTTCTTTTTCCGCTAAAACTCAAAATTGTTTCGATAAAATTATGATTCCAGATTCCTTAACCGTTGGATTGTCGTAAAATTTTGATATGTTGTTCGAGATTCAATTCTGCACACCTTCACCGTTAGGATTTGTAAGATAATATTCATGAAGGGAGATAATGGGATCACACGAAGACAGTACAAATGGAGGCTTCAATACCTTCTCCTTCTCTCTAATGTTGGGAACCCTATCAAAGCAATAAGAGGAAAAAATTGAGGAATCTCAGAAAATTGCTAGAGATTCCGCTATCGCTGTCAGAAGACACGTGAGCCCGTTTAGAGGTAAGGAATGAATTATTCACAATTGGGAATTAGTAAGAACATCTATAGGGATACTTAGAGGATTTAAATTGAGGTTTATTTTGGGGTGTTTATTAAATTATAATTTTTCCTTTACAATTATAAATACAATATTATTGTCCTTAGTACCAATTGATGTTTTGATAAGAATTGATTGATAAATTTGAGTGTTCTTGATGTTTTTTGTTTTGACCCATAATTTTGATATAATTGTGTGAAATTATTTGAGGGGTTTTACTGTTCATGTTGTGATAAACCTTTTGTATAAATTATTATAGTGAGATTATGAAATGATGATTCAAATTGTGAGTATGTAATAAATTAAACCTATGATGAATGGTGAAATAAATGTGTATTGAGATGTGTGTATTGAGTTGTGAGCTATGAAATGTGCAATCACACAATTGTAAGACCATTTAAGGACGACGAGTATTGTAATGGAATCCACTGTGCGAACCCGACGAGATAAAATGATTTTAAAAAAATAATTGAGTAGTTGTGTGTATTACATCGTTCATAGATAAAGTGTATATGATTCATGAGGTGTGATAACGTGTTAAATTGAGATTATACCATTGTGATTGAGATTGAGTGTAAGTGATAAATTGAGTATGTATATGATTGAGATATATATGTGCATTGAGATGTTGTGTGCATTGAGTTATAAACTATGAATTATACAATCACACGATCATAAGACCGTTTAAGGGCAACGAGTTAATGCTAAGACCCTTTAAGGGCGACGAGTTAATGCTAAAACCCTTTAAGGGTGATGAGTTAATGCTAAGACTCTTAAAGGGCGACGAGTTAAAACTATTTTGAGAATAACTGAGGAGTCGTGTGTTTTGTACAATTCATAGATAGAGTCTGTGTGCTAAAATATTTTTTTGGGTTGGACTTCTGAATCAGGAGGGAGAGGCCCTGACGAACTCTTCAAAGTGTAGGCCTTGAGGGTCACCCGGTTTGAGTGCTCCTTTAAGCCTATGTTGATCTCATATGGTTGGAGCATTTTCGCAAAACACTCTGACCCTGACTGGTTTTCCTATGATTATGATCTTACCTAGTGAGAGTGACTTGACTTGCTAGTGTGTGGTTTGTCTTGTCATGTACTCCTAGGCGCCCGACGAAATTTTTCACTAACATGGTACCGCATTGCATATAAGATTGAGTCTTAATGTATATGTTGTATAACGCTTGTGTATTGATCGATATTGATTGACTTGGTGATATTGTGTGTTGATAATTTGGTGAAAATGAATGAGACATGTTGTGTTATGATGTGATGTTGGGTGATAAAGTAGTGAAATGATGTGAGCTATGTTTAAGTATGTTTTATTTTGTTTTTATGATATTTACACCTACATGTTGTCTCATTACTCTTCATTAGTTAAAAATATGATAACTCACTCCCGGTGTGCTATTTGTGTTTGGATCCTGTGATGATCTTGAACCTTGTGTTCGTGAGAGCAGATGAATAGGTGAATGACTATAAAAAACCTGATGCTAGAGGACATGGGAACACAATGCTCTGATAGGATGTGACATTAGAGTATATGTTTTATATTAATTGTATAAAGTTTTAAACGACCTTGTTTTGAGTCGAAGTGAATTTATTATTTATTTGGACAAGTTTTATTATCATGTTAGAAAGGTGAATGTGAGTCTTCTACCCTCTTGAAAGATTTGTATTTAAATGTATTTTAAATTTTTTTAATTAAGTTTGATTTCTTATTTTTTTTATTATTAGTACATATATGTATGGGGTAGAGGGTGTCACAAGAAACACAAGTATCCTTCAACTCTACCAATCATAAACTAATACTTGTTCAATATTATTTGTCTCCAAATTCTTTTTACAAACTTAACTCCCACAAAATTTCATAGAAAGGCATATCGTAAATATAATTTAAATTCACCAATATGGCACAAAACATATTAATTAGCATTTGGTTGAAGCAAAATGTTATTAAAAGCATCAAGAGTCATACAGAACTAAGTAATTTTAGAAAAGTTCAATATAATTACCCAGTAATTTTAGAAAAGTTCAATATAATTACCCTCAACAGTAACATCAGATAATGCATATAGATGTTCACTAGTAATCTATTAAATTAGGTGAATCATGGATGTTTACTAACGCAAGAAACAAAAATTCATGTAAGGGAAAAAGTTGGGTGCTTCAGTATGTGAAGGTTGTCATAAGGAACTTCTAGGAATGCAGTTGCATAGCACTAAAAAGAACATCCACAATAATATCAATAGTACACTAAAGCGAAATCAGTGCTATAGGACTATTATTATCTCTAGATTACTATGTAAAATCACGCTTAAGGATAATTATTACCTTATTAATGAATTTGAATGCAAAGAACACAATATCTATTCCTGAACCTGTTAATAAAACTGAAAAGATTTAATTTTCTTATACTGAGGCAGTTGTAGTGTAGTCAAGTGAAAATCAGAAAGGAAAACACTTTGAAAAACAGATTGCATAGACTAGTGTAAAATATGAAGTTCATGTACCATGTGATTTTTATTAATTAATGTCACATTAACATTAAAACATAATGCAATTCATATTCAAGTGTGATGGGCGAAATTCAGTTATACTGTATGTTCCATTCAGGACAATTAAACATTGAATTCCAAATAAGTTTAAAACTAGTATAATAAAACATAATATGCAACTATCAAATAAAAATGTGTATATGACACATATCACATACATTCCACATTCCACCACCATATGTGTTCCTTCCAAATATATCAATCCCCATGTACACATCAAACTTTCGATCACCAGCAACAGCAGCAGATCGCCTTGGATAGTCTTCCTACATTGTATTGATAACAATAAAATTAACTCACAGAAAATAACAATTGACTAAACAGCAGTATTGAAGCAGCATGGCAGGGGAACATAAGCAATACCTGCCATGTGTAATTTGTAAATATCCCATCACATATATCAAAGAAAGGCTTATTATGTTCATTTAGTTCATCTTGCCACCATAGATCACCATTAATAGTGACACTGTCATACCTGCATGATCAAGAAAGGGCATGAAAGTCAATTGCTGGCACCTTCCATTTCAGTAAAAAAAAATCATAAAAATTGTGTCTTCTAATGCTCACCATATCACTAGTGATCCAGGCACTGAAGAATGCGTTGTTAATGATAAATGATTGACAAACTCTTTCAAATTAGAAATCTGTTTTGGCTTCAATGATACCTCCATATTCAACTGCAATTGAGTGTTGCTATTTGAATCATTGAAAAGAATTTTAAAAAATGGCATGCTTCAAAGTATTAGAAGATTAATTATGTATATTTATCTCAATGATGAAAAATTGATTACCAGCCATCCATCAAAGCCTAAATTAACAGCAAGCTCAGCCAAGTGTTTGGGCAGACTCCTTTGTTGCATACATTTGGGCAGACTCCTTTGTTGAAAGCATTTCATCACAGACAACCGCTCCCTCATCCCCTTCAGTGATGAAAGTCCCCAGCACCTAAGAGATTTAGGGTACAATTACAACAAAGAAAGTTCAAGAGCCATAAAACATTTAGCAATAAATAATGTGATGCTTATTTAATTCGAATTTAGTCAGGTAAAGAAAATGAATTATCTGGTTATCCTGATTAAAACATTTGGCAACAAATAATATGGCAATAAACATTTGACAATGGTTAGATTTACCTTCTACTAATCTCTGATCAGTTAAACTAAACCAACTCTAGAAGCTTATGATTGACCTTAACCAGCACCGGTTAATGCAAAATTAAAATAACTTATCACATTTTTAAAGCTTACAACTGTGGTTATACTATCAGCCAGCTCTGAGCTCTCATATTTGATGCCGGTTCAATCTATTTTATCTTCTTATTCTCTTTTCTAAATACTTCTCAAAAAAAAATCAGCCAATTTCAAAGCTAAAGTGAATATCATACATAAGCAACAAGTAGTAATAATTACTTAGTACCTTAACACCATGACGATGAGCTGTATTAGTCCAAGAAGGAGGAGGGAGAGTGACGAGATTATGAGAGAAGTAGACAAACACATCTATCAAATGCCAATGCCATATGGCATAGGCTTCAGCATTAGTCCCTCCCTGGACCCACTTATCATCTAAGTACCCTCCAGCCATATCATGGCACACTAGTATTCTTCTACGATTAGGCAACGGTGCAGAATGGCCACTTTCAATTGGAACTGAAGCTTTGTTGAAAGGGTAGTGAAAGGACTCATAGTAGGAGCGTGATTCCAGATCCTTGAGGGTCTTTATTGGATACGATATGGGCACGGAGGGTTGCTTAGGATCAAACTCCGACTCTGAATTAATGGAGTGAGACATTATTGTATGTGACACAATAATATTATGAGAGCTTTTGAGTTGTTTGTAGAACCAAAAAACCAAGTATATATGTTTCGGACAGTCTAAGAATATGGACTCGAAGAAGACGAGGAACCATATGCTACCAGTTATCAACACCAAGTCACTGTTTACTCTCATTGACTTCATAAGACAACACATTTATGGTCGATATATAATCAGTACAATTCACTATTGCCTAATAATTTCCACATGGGGGGTACTACTTCTTGAGAGTAATCACAACTTTTTTTTTATTACTAAAATATGATTATTTAAAGGAATTTGGGAATATTCGCACGTGAACGAAGACTTCCACCAAAAAAATGTATATTATATAACATTACTCATATAGTAGAGTGATTTAATTTTAGCGTGTGAAATATTCCATTTCCTAGATGAAGTATATGATAAATAGAAATCAACAAAGTATCTTTAACTACAACTCATTATTTTTAGAAATGACACATCTGGATTTTCCATATTCTAGCCAAGTGAAATATTTATAAATTGTTATTAATTTCTTAAAACTATATATCAAAAACTCAATATTAGACTACAGTTAAATTAGTATTGATAAAAAAGACTACAGTTAAGTTTTCGAACCAAATCTTTTTCCACTATTGAGCAATGCTCATTGCTAAACTATATTGTACATAAAAGGCTTTCAATTCGATTAATTAATAGTAAAAAAACAAACTTTTGCACTTTAGCGAGCCTCTTTGTTTAATTACTATACATATTTCACATGCATTCAGGGATTAATATAAAATTCAAAATGCAACTTTAGAGACTTTTGATAATTTTCTTTAATTCAGAGAAGAAAGTAAAAACGCCATATAAATTAAAAGACTAAAATTGTCATTTACTGAAAAAATATACATTTACATGGACTAAAATAATTGTTAAAAGAAAAATAAAAAATCAACCCAGCAGCATGTTAATCCAACTCAACTCATCTCAAATTTGTTTTATGAGTGAGTTACATTAAACGGATTATAATGAATCAATAGATTAAGTGACTTACCAACCTCCACCCCCTTTAACTTGTTAGACGAGTCAGCTTCAATGAGTTTTTTTTTTTTCTTAACTCATTTGGATTTGGTCTTCCTATGAAATGAGGGTGTTGTTACGCGCAGTATGCAAATTGCTGGTACAACATCACTTGCGTAATTCTCATTTTGTCCTTCCATAAGTGGTTCAAATGATTTTTTTAAATTTTTTTTTCAAAAATATGTTTTACAAGTTAATTTAAAATTAATGGTTCAAACAAGAATCAAAGTTATGACTTTCACATTATTAGCATGAGGTTTTAACCAACTAAGCTAATAAACCAATTATGTTATAAAATAATTAATGTCGCTATATATAACATTAAAATTTTTAATGTATATTTAATGCGCATGAAAATTTAGGTAATAAATTTTGTGGCAATTAATTTTGATATAATAATTAATATGTTTACATATATGAATTTTTATGAAACCTATGATTTTCATTTAAAATTTATATATGTAAAAAATTACATTATTAGATCAAAATTAATTGTAATAAGGTCAAAAAATATATTAATAAATTTATGTTAATAAACCTATGATTTTTATTTACAATTTATATATGTAATCAAATTAATTATTAGATCAAAATTAATTGTTATAAAATTTATTATCTAAATATACATGTGCATTAAATATACATTAGAAATTTTAGTGTTACATATAATGACATTAATTATTTTATAATATAATTGGTTTATTAGCTCAATTGATTAGAGTATCGTGTTAATAACGCGAAAGTCACATATTTGATTCATGCCCAATCCATAAGCCTCATATGGATTGTAAGAGGCTTACAGATTGTCCATTCCGTATCAGTTTTACAGAAAGGCAAAATGGGAATTGCATAAGTTATGCGGGGTGTAATAGCAATTTTCATGGTGCGCGTAGCAACACCCATGAAATGATGTGTGGGCTGGATGGAGTCTAGTTTAACAAAATGATGGGCTTGGGCATCAACCAATAATATGGATTTGCGGACACTAAACAATAAGATGGGTTTTCCCAAATGAAGTATGGTTACTTAATAGTTGCTTACTGCACCTTCACTTTTGTTTCCTGTACCTTTTAAGCTTTCTAAACACCTAATCTGGAATGTATGATTGCATTCTGAAAAGGCCTTTCCGGAATATAAAAATTTACATTCCGGGTTAAGTGCAGGAAGTAATTTCCTTAGATTGTGTTTGATAAGACATTTTAATTAGCTTTTAACTTTTTTTACTAACCTAAAAGTTTGTTTGACAGTTTGATAAACAAATTTTTTTAATAAATTCTTGATTTTTATTAGACACTACTTGAAGTAATATTTTTTTAATTCTAACTTGTTTATATTTATCCTCTTTTTGTCTTAAATATTTATTAGATTTCTTTTTTAATCTTTTCAATGTGTAAAATTTCCTACCTTAGTAGAAGATATCAAGTAGTCTTGGACCATCTTCTATCTATAATCTTAATCGATCTCTAAGTGATACACTGATACTTATTTAAGTTTTCTAATTTCCTTTTAAAAAAAAAGTTTTCTAATTTAAGAAAAAACACTTGATTACACATATATATAAAGATTGGTTGGAATTATATATGATAGTTCAACACTACAATTAATAATTTCTCCCTAAATAGTGCCCTTTATTTTTAGAATGACATCTTTTAATCCCTACCTTAGCCTCTTTTTGTTCTGTGCAGATGAAAGGCCAAGTCACCCATGCCACGTAAATCATGTGAGGCTACAACATATACACAACTTATTGAGTTTCTTCTCCGTCATATCGAAAAACCCTTATCCACATAGCTAATAATCTCTTGAACGTGTTTATAGTTATACAACCAGTGCTCACTGATAAATTTTTCAAATTACTTATAACAAGCTGTATCATAGACATACGCAGACCTCAGCTCAGATGACTTTTACTTCTGCTCTTGTCAGATGACCACGTAAATTTGATTTTGAAGCCTTATTACTTGAATCTCAAATTATAATTCATGATTCAAGCAATTCCCAAAGAAATTTTATATCATTTAAGGTTTTCTAATCTTTGAACGACCTTATTACTCTGTACATGCTAGTAAGGACTTTGGAGATTTGATTAATTTTCTTTAAGGTTTCATGTTTCTCCTTTTTAGCCATTGATTTTGATATGATATAAATCACTTACAAAGAATATTTAAGAATTCAATTGAATTTTATGGTGTGTATGAAAAATTATTAAAAAAAAGGAGGAAAGCTTATGTCAGGACTCAGGAGCAAAACTTTTGTAAACTAATTTTACTAAATATATGAAGGGTGGGAATTATAAGTCATTGTGTTCACGCACATGCGAAGCAGCTTATTATCTGTCTCTTAATACTAGTATAGATGTTGATATTGGCAATGTTAGAGTATCACATGCTAAAATTAAGTGTGGATTGCTGCCTCGAGAGTTACATCAATTCAAGGAATATCATCATTCTCTAATTGTTGCATCAAATGAGCAGGATATAGTAAATCTTATAATACCCTTTATGTGGCTTTTTAGGCCTTCGGCACTATATAACAGTTACTGCTAACCTTAGTTATGCAATATCTCAAATTGGAGAGTTTGTTGCTTACAAGACTTAAACAAAATTGCTTCCCACGAAAGGTATCTCTGTTCTAAAAAAACAACTCAATATATTGGGGTTAATTATTGGAATCCATGCCGTGTTACAAATTATCTACCTTAGTAAATTAGAAGCATAGGTTTTACGTGTGGTGGAATGCAGATGCACTCATAACTCATAAGGCGGTTAGGTGGAATTGGAAAAGACTCATAAATCATAACTGATGCCAATCATGCCATATTGTTACAAGTGGGGAGATAATTACAGAGCTAACATATATACTTGATCAATGCCATATATATATATATATATATAAATCCTATCCTTGAAGCAGAATTTCTCTTTGTAGGCTTTGTTGTGTGCTTGATCATTTGTGGACTTATCCAAAAATTAGCTTGCTGTCACTAATTGCTCACATGCATTATGTGGAGGTGCTTTCTAATGTTGCAGCTCCTCATATTTTCCTTATTGTTAATACACTGGACTGAAAATTTGAATGGCTCTTATCCGAACTTAGCTTGCCTATATTTAGCAGCATGGATTGGGAAAAGTAAATTCAAAATGATAAGGCGTCGAGGCATTTATATTGAAACTAGAATAAGTAGTTCTAATGCCTGTATAGGATTAAACAAGTTATAGGTAGTTAAGGATTTCATGATGTGACAAGAATAAATAAAGAGAAGTAATATTTTTTATTGAAAAGGCCAAAATTTTATTAATGCATAGAAACAAAACCCAGGTACAAGGAATTAATGCCTAAGTTTTGGAACAGAGTAATATCCATAACCCTTCTCCTTGTCACCACATTCCTCCTTAAGAAAGCAATTATTGCAACAACCAGTAGAAGAGTCGAGGCCGTAGAAGATGCAACCAGAATTTTAGCTAGACTCCAATGTCCTAACATGTAATCTTACAAAGTATTTTATCTTTTCACAAAAATGCACTAGCATTGATCAACAAAAATATTTTTTGTGTGTTTAGGTGATCCATCGTTCTAAGACTTTTATGAATGTCCAACAAATTAAGCTACAACTGCATAATACATGCATACCTGCAACGTCCGAAATTTCTTTGTTTTGGTGAGAATCAAAGTAACGACGCAAGTTAGTTCCAAATGATAGCTAAATGTGACCGAATATATACCTAACCACACTCCACCTAATGTCCAAAACAAAATTAATTCTTAAAGAATAAAAAGGTCATATTGGTACGTCTTTTTATTTTATTTTATTGGGTACAATCATTTATATAGAAAAGGGAAGTCAAGTGATTATGATTAGCAATCTTCCATGCGTCCTTAACTTTGAAGCCAAGCAATGTTTATAACCTCCAAACATAGTGTTCCTCTCGTAGTATCGCACCATATGGATCCTACTCAACCCACCATATCTCTTCATTTCACCCCTTCTAGATCACGGTTGTAATTACAACCTTTTTTTTTTTTCTTTCCTTTTTTCAATTGATATTACATGCATGATCTGGTTGAATATTTAATATATATCCAATTTCTCATACAACTCACTTTCACTTTATTTTTTTTCATATTTCTCTCTTTATTTCTCATTTGTTTTGTCACATCTATCATCTCTTTTTGTCATACACCCGTCAAAATTGGGATATGCGAATACCATTACTATTGAAGTATTTTGAATATGTTATAGGAAATGTTTCGTGAAATTAGGACAATATTCAAAAAATAGCAACTCCGGATATTTACTTAATTACTTGACATAAAAAATGACATATTATATATATGTAATATCTAGTTATCTTAATATTTATTTATTTATTTCATATTCATCCATCACAAAATATACTCTAAAAAAGGTAACTTTAATTGTCCCATCCCATTTAACATTCACGAAACATTTTTCTATTAATGGCTAGAAAGAAAACGAACAAGTTGCCGTAATTACACATTATAGTATTGCCATGTGGTGTAGTATAGCTTTCGCTTCTTATTCACTGGTCTCTTTTTTTTATATATATATATATATAAAACATTCACCGGTCTTTCTACCTAATACTAAGACAGTGTTAAAGTATAATTTATTAACTTATAATGATAATAATACGCCCTTCATGTATATATGATATATCTTATAGGGAGAAAGAAGAAGAAGAAATATAACTTTCTATGATTTTTGTCAAAAAAATGTGTAACTTAAGAAGGTCAAATCCTTTTAGTAGTAATTTTCTTTTGACAATTTTATTGTATTCAGTTTTATTTTGTCTGTTAACTATAATAGGAACACTTCGACACAAAAATAAAAGTGTAATGTTTATATATTTTTAATTTAAAAAATTGTCAACTAATTACAAATTATAAACTATTAAAGTAATTAAACAAATTAAAGGCAATGACTACTATAAAATCATATACGATAATATATACAATGGACTAATTCAATTGGTTAAGCATGTGAGTATTATACCTAAATTTTATTGTACTGTATCTAATTTCTATGGATAAAAAAATAATTATCTATAATTGGATGACGCAAACAAATGTTACATTAATGTCAATATATTTTGTTAATTAAATTTTAAAAAAAGTAAGTGGTACTCATATATTAGTTTTTTTTTTAATTTATCTCTTTCAATTATTTATCCTAATATATGATTCTCTTCTCTATCAATTTTATAAGTATATTTTGCATGCCTTAACTTCCTTTTATTTTCTACCATTTGATAAAAAAATAAAGTTCAGTAGTATTGACATGAATGTTTTAATTAAATTTACATTTTATGTTGACATAATATTTAGAAAGAAAAAAATAATTCACCCAAAAAAAAGTATTTAGAAAGAAAAACCGCAATTAGTTGTCAAAATAATCAAAGTACCTTGCTAACAATAAATATGGTATTAATTATAAGTCTTTTGTTTTGGTAAAAAATTAAAAACAATCAGTTTCTAATTATATCTTGACTAATTACTTCCCTTTATTTCCATTTTATTTTGACATTTTTTAACAATATAATAAATATGTTGACATGTTTTTAATAATATAATAAACAGTCAGTCAACAATTAATTTAATTAGTAGTATAAACACTCATTATAAATACAAAATATAGCTCTTGGTGTTCAGTTATGCGGCTATTTTTCTTTTCTGTAGGAATACTGATATACTTAATCATTAATCACAATTTTCCAACCTTACTAATTAAATTAGTGCTTATCAATAAGACAGAAATTGACCCCCCCCCCCCCCCCCCCCGGAACCGTTTTCCTTAACTCGCACATTTCCTCCTTTTCTCTTATCTTAATTTTTCTGTTTTGCTGTTCTTTCTGTCAAAGCAAAAAATTGTTGGCTATATTAACGAAAATAAAACATACATAGTGGCAGGGGAGAAAATATTAGAATCCTAGTAGCTAGGTTGGGTTTGGTGAATGGTTTCATGCAAATGAAGCCACCATTCTCACCTTCTTCTTCCCTTCTCAGAGGCAAAGCACGCCTCTCTCCCTACCTCTTCACCCTCATAGTTTTCATCCTCTTTGTCGCTATCCTCTATGGCGAAGACTTCATGTGCATCTTCGGTCAACAGTTCCAAAACTACTCTAATTACCCTCACAAACTCTCCTCCACAACCGGTGAGTTCATAGTTCACTCACTTTTTTCATTTTAATTACTCAGACTCAGTTACATTTTTAGTTCATAGGATTATCATCATGCGATTATGTATCCTAATTAAATTCGTCAAGCTTTTTTCTCATTTATAGCCAGGCTTTATTGTCGTAATTCTATCTAAATATTAACGACACTCACTGACACTCTTCTAATTATACGATAATAATATCGTGCATGTTCACTGCATAAATTATTATTTAACGACAACAAAAAATATGACTTAAAAATTTGATGAAACATGAGGAATGAAAATGGCTGAATTACATTTTCTAATAAGGCTTCTTTTTTTTTTTTTGTTTAATTTGTGGTATCATGCGATGTGATTTCTTGCTTGCTGAATTTTGAAACAACAGAGAGGGTGAAGAGGCAGAAGCTTCCGTTTGCGGTGGGGAAGGCGGAGGAAGGGTGTGACGTGTTCAGCGGAAGCTGGGTTCGGGACGAGTTGACTCGGCCGTTGTACGAGGAATCGGAATGTCCGTACATTCAGCCACAATTGACTTGTCAAGAACATGGACGACCCGACAAGGATTACCAGCATTGGAGGTGGCAACCTCACGGTTGCGATCTTCCCAAGTAAGCCATGTTTGGTTTAAATTTTTGGCAAAATTCATTTTGATGGAGTTTATAGTATTTGAAAAAAAAGCTTGTAACAGTTTCGTATAGTATTATTGCGTGTCCTTAATTTGTGTGTGTTTTACTTTACTTTACTTCACTTGATCTGAGTCATGATTATGTGGTACGTGACGGAACCACACCTATGTAGTAGTTTTGTAGGACAGTTTCTCTCTTTCCTTTATCTTTTATTTACGCCGGGGCAACGTATTCTAGGGTAGACGACCCTCCTACTCGTTCACTCTATATTTAGAGAGACGGCTTTAGAATTTAGTGGTGATGGGCTCATGTTAGAGAGTTTGCAACAATTAAGGTACTGTATAGTAGAGTGGAAAAAAAAAAAAGTTAAAATTAGATAAAAGTTTTAAATTAAAATACAGTGTAAAAAATGTGTATTATCTCATTTTTCGGCTAATTTTTCAGTAATACTCATTTAAATAAGATAAAGATTAAAGTTATACCTAATCATTTAAAGAATAATTCCAAAAATTCTCTTACAACATCAACACCAATTCATCATACTTTCTTTGTATGGTAAATTTGAACTATTTTATAATTTTAAAGTATTAAATGAATTTACTTTTTCATTTATTATTTTCTTTATAAAGTAATAGAAAGATTTGTAGATTCAATGGTAAACAGTATTTTTGTTTCACACAAGACAAATATAATGGTTTAATTTAAACTTTATTGTAGATTCAATGCTAGTTTGGTGCTCGAAACACTTCGTGGGAAAAGGATGATGTTTGTTGGTGATTCTCTTAACCGCGGTCAATATGTCTCTTTCGTGTGCCTTCTCCATAAACTCATTCCCGAGGATGGCAAATCAATGGAAACCTTTGATTCACTCACGGTATTCTCTATAAAGGTAAAAGAACTTTTTGGTCGATTCACTTTGTGATGTTTCTAGTTTTAGCTTTGTAATTATGCATTTTTTATTGATTTTATTGTGTTCAATTAGGAATACAATGCTACAATTGAGTTCTACTGGGCACCTTTTCTTCTTGAATCAAACTCAGACAATGCTGTCATTCATAGGATATCTGATAGGATTGTGAGAAAAGGTTCAATCAATAAGCATGGCAGAAATTGGAAAGGTGTTGACATTTTGGTATTCAACACCTATCTTTGGTGGATGACTGGCTTGAAGATGAAAATCTTGTATGTTTTTCTATTCTATTCAAAACAGAAATGGCTTTTCCATCTTTCATTTTTTTTCCTAAGAAGTTTGATAATAATACTTGATTTGTTCCTCAAATCTTTAGACTTGGATCTTTCGATGATGAAGTAAAAGAGATTGTTGAGCTCTCAACAGAGGATGCTTACGGCATGGCTATGAAAAGTATGCTTAGATGGGTTAGGTTGAATATGGATCCAAAGAAAACAAGAGTGTTTTTCACAAGCATGTCACCTTCACATGGAAAGTGAGTATAGCTCTCTCTCTCTCTCTCTCTTCATATTTTTCTAAGCTAAAAATGTGGTCATATTGACTATGGTTGTCATATTTCAATGTTCTTTACCAGCATCCAATGTGTGAATAACCTAATGTTTCATAAATAATATATGACAGGAGCATAGACTGGGGAGGTGAACCGGGAGGGAATTGTTACAATGAGACCACTCTAATTGATGATCCCACATATTGGGGCTCTGATTGTAGGAAGAGTATAATGGAAGTAATTGGAGGAGTGTTTAGCAAATCTAAAGTGCCCATTACATTTTTGAACATCACACAACTATCCAATTATCGTAGAGATGCACACACTTCAATCTACAAGAAGCAATGGAGTCCATTGACTCCAGAGCAATTAGCTAACCCTGTTAGTTATGCTGATTGTGTGCATTGGTGCTTACCTGGCCTTCAAGATACTTGGAATGAGCTTTTGTATGCCAAGTTATTTTATCCTTGAAAGTTGAAACTATTTCAAATATTAATACAATAGATCTTTTTTCGTTCTCGTGGATCATTCTACATTTGGTACTTCAAGTTGTAAATGGGAAAGAATGATCCTTGTGGCGATTATTCTTTATTTGTTTGGAAGTTCTGTTTGGAGATGATCACAAGCAAAAATCAAAGAAATGGAAATGGGATTTGTGCACAATAATAGTTGCCAATCAAAAAGAGTAGAAATATATGAGAAAAATTGAATTGATTTCTTCTATATTATGGAAGAAATGTTCAAAAAAATTGTTAGTTTTTCCATCCCTAAAACTTTCTTGAAAAATATAATTAGTTTGGTTATTTTTAGTTTTAAATTATATATATATATATATATATATATATATATATATATATATAATTTTCTTAAATAACATAAGATTTTATTCTTCTTAACTTTAGAAGGTGATGGCTTCCTCCAGTTCCCTTATAAGATCCACCATTTTTCATTAAAAAAAAAAGAGAAAAATATAAATAGTATCAGTGTTTTGTATTTTATTTTGCTTTCGATACTTCTGAAATAAAAAATAAAAAATTCAGTGCAAGAAGAAAAATATGTGAATTTGTAAATATTTTTATGAAATTATGGTTGTAGACTACTAGTTTAAAAAGCCTAAAAATGGCTTATGGAAGCATAAAAAAAAGACCACTAGTTAAAAAAAAAAATTCATGAATTTCTGATTATTCTTTGTCCACAACTTTCGTGAACTTCGCCTTTCATATTGTGTTGTTGTGCCAAAGATTGGGCCTGATATTGGCTTTCAAAATATTCGCTTTTAAGTAGGCCGTTTTGCTAAGTGCAATTTAGTAAAAGAAAGAAATTACGATGGATTTAAGCACCAAAACTTAAGTCTTTTCTTCCTGCTGTATTGTTCATTGTTAGGTTATTGCTTCCTGCAATATTTTCAGAATATTTTTTTAACCTTATGGAATGGTTATTCCAAAAGTAAAAAAAAGGAGTGTGTATTTCCGAATTGTTAGGCTATTGCTTCCTACATTTTGGAATAAATATTCCAGAAAAAAAAATGCAGGAAATAACATGGGAAATACAGAAAGCAATAGTCTCATTGTTATTCAATTCTCTCGAGTTAAAGAAATCCCAGTAGCATGTACACGTAGTAGTAGAGAGATTTTGCTATTTTGTTTTAGGCCCATGAAATTTACACTCCTAGTTTTTATCTTCTCAGTTCTCACCCCCCACATTTTTGTGAAATTTCTATTCTACTCATCACTTCACTTTCATTAGTCACTACTCCTTCTCCGACAGCATTTCAGTTGTTATTTTTTTATTTTTGCGTATCACCATACGATAGAAACTAATTTCTATTATGTAAAGATACACAACAGAAACCAATTGTTGTTGAGTATCATAAACAAGATTTTATTTAGACGATAGAAATTAATTTTTATCGAAAGTATTTTTGTGAAAAAAAAAAACTGGCGGATGAGAAGATCAAAAAGCGAAGTGTCAATATCATGAACCTTTGTTTTACGCATTACGTCATTAGACCCAAAGTAAAAAAGCATTATGCATGAACAAAAACAATGCTTTGCAACGAAAACGAGAATCATGTGAATGATAGATGAAATTTCGGTCGGTATTTAACACTATATACTTTTAATACATTTTAAATTGAAAATATTTTAAATTTGGATTTGACTGAATTTTTTAAAGAAAACTATTCTTTTTTTTAGGGAAAAAGAAAATTATTCTTAAATACACATGTTTAACAGCGGTAGAGAGAAAAAAAAACGATTTCTTACCGAAACTGATTTCTTACCTATATTTTTTAAAATGTGATTTTTTTTACTGTTATAACTTTTTATATTAATTTTTTTTAGTTGTTGATCATGAACAATGGTAAAAAAAATTAATAACATGATAGAAAGATTTATAAAAAATTTAAACAAAATAAATTTAATATAAAATTAACAACATGTGCAAATTAAAAAATTTATTTTTATATAAAAAAGTTAATATATATATATATATATATATATATAAATACAAAAAATAAATTAAAAATAATTAAAAAATATTTTTGAAAAAATTTGGAAAAAACTCAGTTAAGAAAAAAATGATTTCGAGTTTTTTTTAAAAAAATGTAGTTAAGAAATCGATTAGAAAATGGGATTTCTTAACTACCAAAACAAACAAAAAATAGAAAGTAAGAAATTAGTTTAACTTAAATAAATAATAAATTGTATTATTTATGTTAATAATTTTTTGATGTATTATTTGAATAAATAATTAATTTTTTCATATTATTTGGGATAAAAAAAACTCGTTGAAAGTGGAAATTGGATGTGAAGCTTAGGAGGGAAACAAATTCCAACACAAAGGGGGTACGGATGGGCCTGATCACTCCTCTTGGTACATTATTGTTTAGTGGAAAGAAACAGATACCAACACAAAGGGGGCAAGGATGGGTCAGATTTTTCTTTTTCATTTTTTTTTGAAAAATTATATATAATATATTAATTTAGTTTTTAATATAATAATATATAATTTTATGATTAATTAATTAATCATATAAATAAATATTTATATTATGTTTAAGTTTTTTTTTCTTAAAACTGATGAATATATATTTTTCCTTTTAATTACTCTCCTCAGAAGTATCGCATTAGGTCTTTTATATTAAGTTTATTTTATTTTCATAAATACTATTATTTTCATTTAGTTGTTAATATAAAAACTCCTACCTCTCTATATTTTAAAAAAAATTAAAAAAATGAAGAGAAAATCAAGTTTAAATAGAAAATGAGAGAATATAATTATATTAAAAATAGACTTTATATTAGCTAGTTGGATGGTTTTTTATGTGCAACGAAAACATAATAGTAGGAGTTTAGTTTATGATGTTAGTTAAGAGGTAAAATAGTAAAAAAAGAAAAACGTGGAGATTAAAAGTGAGTATCACCATTATAATAGTTAAAGGTAATTTTTTCTTAAAAAAGTTAAAGGTAATTTATTTGTCAATTTTAAATGTTTTATCTGTCTATAAATTTTTATTATATAATAAAATAAAATATTAATTTTTAATAATGAGCATATCTCCTATTATTTTTTTAGTTATTTGAAAATATTGATATTTTCTTTTGTAAAATTTTATTTTAATTTTAAATATTATCTATAATTTTGAAAATCTGTAAGACTTTTACTATAAGAAAATCGCAAATTAATGAGATTTGAGAGGGAATGTTTCTTCGAAAGGGATATTCACATATGAGGACAATTGTGGATTCGTAGGGAAGACAATGCTTGTGTTATAACACCTATGATGGATGGAGGGCAAGACATAAAAGTTTCTAGTATTATTGACCCTATCAACCATTGTTGGGACACATTAACACTATCAACCACATCTTATCACCACAAGATGTCCAAGCTATTGTCAGAGCACCTCTCTTGCCTATGGTAGAAGGAGATTCATGCATCTGGGCTCTTACTCAAAATGGTATGTACACTGTCCGTAGTGCTTATTATATGATTATATATAAATTTATAAATTATGATGAGCTGAAAGCTGAAGGAGATTGAAAATTGCTCTAGAATATTAATGTGCCCCATAGAGTGAATTTGTTAATGCAGGCTAGTAGGATCTTTTAAACATTAATTCGTCAACAAGTGGAGAATTTGGCGCAACTATTTTTTCAACTTATGCAGTCAGTAAACACTTCTCTACAACAACAAATATATATGGCATTATGGAGTATATGCAAGCAAAAGGGTATGTTAATGTTATCTTTGAGATGGACAGTAAAGAAGTAGGATACAACTTGAAGAGTTCCAATAGAGATGATTCCGATATAGGATCTGTTATTCAACATTGTAGGAACCTCTTAATTAATTTCAAATAAATCTTTAGATTTATCTTTTGTAAAGAGACAAAGTAAATGATGTTGCTCATAGGTTGTCTTGAGCTGACACAATCTTATCCTAGTCTTTCAATTTTCTATCATGTTACTAGTTGTATTGAATCTTTGATTATCAATGAAATGCCATTGGCTTTTGTGGAAAAAAAAGGGAAATATTTCTCAGCGAAGGATTATAGTAGGAAATGTCTTACCCCATAATTTTTTGCAAAATTGGAAAATTATATTTAGCAAGGAAACATTTCCATCACAAATCCCTGCTAAATGCTTTATGAAAGATAATTACTGAATTTGACAGAGTAATGAATACGGATAAATGGATAATTAATGCTAAATCCTTACACACTACTGCTAAGAACCTACCCTTTTTTTTTTTAGGATAAATGGATAATTAAGAACTTGTCCTTAAAAAGGTGATTGCCTTTCTCCTTTAATTTTGTTCGGTTGGGGAGATTCTGCTTTTCCTTTTGCCCCCCACTCAATGGGAGTGGGAGAGATGGTTCTGTGTCACACACACACACATATATATATATATATATATAAACCTGATAATGTATGAATTAATCATTTTTAATTCTTAAATTGTGCTTGCTGAGAGCACCTGCGCGAACATGTGGTGATTGCTAATAAAAACTGACGTAGTGTCAAATCTACCAGCAGATAAGTGCTGATATATAAGACGTGGCTGATATATAATTAAGGAACACCACAAACGGGTTCTTGTTGTCACTCCATCACACACACGTAGACGGTTCTTGTCATGCATTTTTCTTGGTTGGAGTGCAAATAATATCGAAACATAAGGATTTTATGGCATTCATTTTAATTCAAATTATGAAAATATCAACATATCATGTTATTGTTGGTACAAGTGGAACGCTCATAAATTTTTTTAAATAAGATTTCATTTTTTTAGTTTACACCACAAATATTTTTCAATTAAAAACAATTATAGCTAACAAAGTTATTTCTTTAAATATTTCATTATTTAAGATAATTACAGGTATAATACTTGAATCTTAATCCTACATTGATTAATTCATACGCTTGGTGATAAGTAAAATTTCGATTTGAGTTTTATAAATAATTAAAAAAATATTTACTAAAATGACGGGTCAAATTCTCTAATATAAATTAATCGTGAAGAATATTTTACATTAATACGATGGTAAAAAAATTATTATGAAAATTACTGGAATTTTTCACCAAAATAAAACAAATCAAAATATATAGTAAAGACTTTATACTTGCATGCCTACGACAAGCAAAATATCAATTTCTAGGTAGCTAGAGATATGCCACTATTGTTAATTTATGCACCCTTTACCTGCAAGGCTGACTCTCCAACCACACACACAGACACGAATATTTCTTTGGGATTAGGGAAGGTTAATCGAGTTTACTATATAGAAGAAAAATCTTGGTTGATTCGGAAAGTCTTGTGCCATAAAATGACCCCATGGGACACTTCTATTATAATTGTTAAGTACAGACAAACTATAGTTATGGATAAACAAATTATGAAAGCCCTTCTTGCCCACTTGCAAGACAACTTGCCATTCCAACAATCTCTTCCACCATACAGCTCACAATTGTATAATGATAATCATAGTAACTATAATATAAACACAGAAAAAAAAGAGAGAATATTAATTAGAGAGGAGGCAAAGAACCCAACTTGACGTTTTTTACTCACCAAGTTGAGTTCAACCTAGCCAAGTTGCTGTATAGAGGTTCGTTCATATTCACCATATAAATTTAATACTAAAGTGACGTCATCGTAATCTACGCACACTTATATAGCACGGAACAATCCTTATTATACAGAAAACTAAAATCCAAAGCACGTTCCCTTAATTCAATATAATTAAATGTACCGTTTTCTGGGTTTTCAATTCTGATATGTTCTTTCTTAACTGATACGTATTTAAGTACTATGCTTTAGAGCTAGGAAAAATATAATTAAGAGAAGCTTCAACGAAACTTATAACCAACCATGCTCACCGTCACGCACCGACTCCCACGCTGAGAATGGATAAGCTCAAAAAATTTCCAGGTTACATTCGACATTTATGAAGACTTAGGTGGAGAATATAAATGTGAAGACTAAGAAGTCTCTTAACAGATTTAGGTTTTTACTTAATAGCTACGTGGTAGTACACTTTACTGCCGGAAGCACTGTGGCTTGTGCTTTGTTTAACTATATGCATGTACATGTAAACAAAAGTGGTTTGTGATGTGTTTAATTATGTGCACGTACATATAATCTTTTTTATATTTCTTACAGATAAAAAAAAAGTCTATATATGCATGTACATAAAAATAAAATTAAGCAAATCAAACTAGAATAATTTTAAATTCTTCTCTACAATGTCTTTAACTTGTTACGTTAATTGAATCTGGACACTGAACATTTACATTTCCGTGAAACGCATAAATGGACTCTGTAAAAATTTGAGACTCGATTTTAAAAGTTGTACAAAATTAAGTCATATCAAGCCGCTTTTGAAAACAATATGCTTGTTGACGATTGAGATCATGACTAAGGCTTGGAAGACTAAAATGAAAGTAAAGTTCTTTATATTTTTTTGGTACATTAAACAATAACATTTTGTTTACCGTAAAATCTGGTGACTTTAAAACACTCCCCATTATTATTTTTTTGGAAAAATATAAATTATATTAAACCCAAAATGATACAATAATAAATTGAACATACTCTTCAAAATTAATAATTGCAACTCGCCATTATCTTTTTCTTTATTTAATCTTGTTTTTTTGTGGCAGTTTTCACTTGCTATAGTAACTGCTCAAACTTCACAGCGCTCTATCCGGCGGGCATATATCAATGACGAGGGAAAATAATGAGCATGGATTCGCCAATAGAATTATATATCATAAACAATTAGTTTAATTGGAACGGGTACTTGTTCAATTTCTTAATGCAGAAGGAGACCAAAACATTAAAAAATAGAAACTATAAAGGTCCAGCAAATGTTAATTAATATTTCAAAATAGTGATTAAAAATAGAAGTATATTTAAAATATTTAATATAATATAGTAATGTACTTTAACAACCAATATTTTCATAAATAAATGTGGATTAATTAGTGAACTTAATTAGAATTATTTCAGTTAATAAGTAATTTCGAATTTAAGTCAATTGCATAAAATATTTTAAAATTTTATCATACATAATAATTTTATTTCACACAACTAATCTCTAATCACATAAGATATATGTATATGATCTATAAAAAAAAAATCAAATATATGTACTATATCATTATATGTACGACATAGTTTGTCTCATGTGATTAAAATTTGAAACTTTATTCCTTTGATTTTTAATTGATAGATAGAGGTACATAAATATTTCAATTTATACACATTTTAACTAATAATTTAGTTTTTTATATTAGCGAAGCAAATATTATTTATGTTGTATAAAATTGCTAAAATATTATTTATTTATTTTTGTGAATCTAATTCAATTAATTGAACATGATAATTAATTAAACATGATATATGAATTATTGTAAATTTGTTAACAGTGTCTTCAATTCCTACATATAAAAAAAGTTTTTTTTTTCAATAAAATATTCTTAATAACTACTTTCAAATGTAAAAAATAATAGTCTATGAGATTTATTCTTAAGCCTTTTTAATTTTGTGAATTAATCGCATGAATCCTAAAGAGACTTTGTTTAAAAGAATACTTAGGTTTAGAGTATGGAAAAACTTGTTTGAAAACAGTACTTGAATAAGTTGCTTGAAAAAAGTACTGTAAAAAGAATATTTATTAGTGAGCTTGCATAGACTTGTGTTAAAGAATATCTATAACGGTTTAATCTGTTTGTGAATTATTTTGTGGTGTACCAAGGATTGCATGTGCATACTCTTGGGATTTGATTGCATATTTAAAAGAAAACATAATCAATTAAGTTTTAACATTTCAAGTTATATAAACGCTTTTCGTCATGTACTTTCGTCGTATGTTAAAGCTCATCTTTCGTCTTACAAAGATTCATCCATTTTCAAAAGAATTTGCAAAAATACTTTTCGAAATATAATTTAATCCCATTCTTGTAGTTTCTTGTTTTACAATTAGCAATACCATTTTTTAACACATCTTTTATTATTTGCAAAAAAAAATAACAAAATAGTATAAAAGACTTATTAAATAAAAACTCAGATTCACATAATATCACGAGTTTTAATAATTTTAATTAGTTAACAATAAAGTATATCAAGAGTTTATTTGACCCATGTTTTTTTAGCTTTTGAAAAAAAAAAAAAGAGTTTTTGACTTGTACCGAGGCTAAAGGAGTCAAACACTTTTTTTTATTAAGTTTTTGGCATTTGTGGTTAAATTTCATGAATTATTAATTACAAAGACACATCTATTAAATATTTTTTATCAGGTATTAAATGATTTTTAATATAATTTGATATTATTGAATATATTTTATTTTCTAAAATTATTATTGACCAATAATATAGATTTTTTAAATATTTGATCATTTATAATTAATGCTTAATTGCTTAAATTAATATTATATATAACAAATGGTTTGTAAATCATATTTAAATTTAATTTATTAATTCAAATATTTTTTCACATTTTAAATTATTTTTTAACTGTATATATTTTAATAATTTTATGCGTTTTCCTTATTATTGCAATAAATTTATGTTGATTAAATTAATTTTCCATAGTAATTTTTTTATTTTTTTACTAAATAAATTTTAGTTTAAATTTTTTTAAAAAATCATATATATATTCAAAGAACTCCACAATGTGGAAGACATAAGTTGGCTCGCGAACATTTCTTGTAAAACAGAACTGTTGAACTAAAACAACTTCGCTTGAACTTAAGTTGCAATCTAATATTTGTGGACTTACTGATACTTATTAGGTTTATGCTTTTATGGTTTTTTTGTTAAAGTTATACAAATTATCGAATCTCAATTCTCTATTAAAAAATATTCCAAATATATTGACATTTTTATTATATTTAAACTCATTTTTGAATATTTAAATATATTTGTTCAGTGTAACATAAGGTTTGAAATCAAACTGTGTGCTGTACAGTTATAAATCAAATTAGAAAGACTCTGATTTTGCTCACATAGGTATGTTTATGATTGTAATTGCAGAGGATCGATCGTGATCCTTAATGCATATATACATATATGAGAAGGGGTAATCAAAATTGATACAGTCATAATGAAGGGAGGAAAATCAGGACAAGTTGTAAACTAATTTGGTCCTATAGCTAATAACAACATATGTATGGTATTAATTCAAATAGAAACATTCTCTACTACATTACAGACTCACAAACAAGATGAATTAATGATAAATTGACCACGGATACAAGAACAATAGATTCGATCAGACTCAACAGCTATTAGAATGGAAAAAATAAAAGAGAGGTAGATAGAAAGAACTACATATATTATATGTATATATACATGAATCATATATCATATATTATATGTCACATTCTTCATTTCAACCATTGTCGTCTGACCTTGATAAGTCCTCCAAAAACAAATCCTAATGGTGTCTGTAATCATCAATTTCGAACCCGAACCCGTATTCGAAACAAAAAAACACCCAAGGCAATAACCAAAAAAACTAACGGAGAAAATAAAATGTTGAGTGTTGTTGGCTTGCCATATTTTCAGGTTTCAGCGATCTGAGCCAGGGACTGCAAATTGCACCGTACGATTGTGTCAACGAAAACGCAAGTCTCTTCTTTAGTGTTACCGGGCGGTACGTCAACCACGTACGACTCGATTACAACTGTCCCTCCGTTGCCGTCGCCGTGGAGCGTCGTGACGGAGCGGTAGTTCCTTAGGCGGTGGTCGCCGCCGACGACGCTGAAGCTCATGACGTGGCGCTCGTCGTCGAGGATCTCGAGCCGCTCGGTGCTCGACACGGCGGGGAGCCCGGAGACCACGCGTACCTCCCGGAGCGCGCCGACGCGAATGCCGTCCTCGCCGCCGCCTGCTGCGGCGACCACGTGGCAGCTCTTCACGAAGTGCTTGTAGGCCTGCGGGTTGTCGAAGCGCCGCACCACCGGCCAGACGGCGGAGACCGGTGCATCGATCGCCTGGATCACGACGGAGCAGCACTGGTTGGGCCCCACCGGGTGCGCGTGGTGCCGAGCAACCGTCTCCGGCACGCTAAGGCTTACTTTCGCCAATAAACGGAGCGTTGACGGTGGCTTCGGACAGTTGACGCCGTTTGCGATGGCGGTGGATGTATCGGTTGCTGGGTTGAATCGGTGGAATTGAAGAGAAGTCATTTCTAGTTCATGTGATAATAATAGCAATAATAATAATAATAATAATAATAATAATAATAAAGATATAGGTTTTGTGATTTTATGTTAAAGTGGTTTGGGCATAGATGTTGTTGTTGAATGAGCAATCATATATATTTGGAGGGTGTGGGAAGATGAGAGGCTAGTCTTGCTTTGTGAGGTTTTGGGTTAATATTTTTGTAATTCAAGTTGGGTTCTTTTTTTATTTATTATTATTATTCAGTGATTAATCTTTTAAGTAGTTAAAATCTATTTAAAAATTAACATCTCTTAATACTTTTGTACATGTAGACAACCAAACTTCTAATAATCACGCATAGAAAAGTGCTAATAATATATGCTTTAATAAATTTTTATAAACACATTTTTTTTATTTTGAATAATATTTATTGAAAATTACAAATTAGTGTGTCTTGTTTTTTGTTTAATAATTTTTTTTTCTGATTTTACAATTTTAATAAATTTAACTAATAATAGAGTGTTAGAGAATATATAGTTAATATTTTTATCATGACATAATTAAATATGTTTATTGGTACACATGAATGTAAAAATCAAATATTTAAAAAGAGGAGAAACGATAGTAAAATATTCTTTAAGACACTATTTTCAATAAACTATAAAATAAGGAGTAAGGTGTATTAGTTTAGTTAGAGAACGAGGCCTATATAGTTTTGTGATTTTAAAAAATTTCAACTAATATTAATAGAAAATGTGTTGAGAAAAATAAATCCAATTAAGAATAGCAGAGCATATTAATAAAGTTGGAGTGGTTTGATAAAGAGAAAGAGGGGTTAGCTTTGTCTTTCTTTTGTTGTTGGTTTAGGAGAAAGAAAGAGAAGGGATAATTGGTAGTATTGAATTGTAGCGGACAGGGACCTTACGTGGGGGGTGCAAGTGGATCCTCAACTTGCAACTGTCCTTTAGACTAGGTTTTGCCAATTATCCCGTTTTTAATCCCAAACTGCAACTTTGCCACTCCATATATTAATATTTTTTGTTAAGTTGCTAAAATATATTGTTACTTAATCCACCAAACTTGGCTTTGGCCTCGCCGTCTTATTAAAAGTTAAAACTGTTGTTATTTTAATAATAAATAGTGTTTGTACTTTTCATTTTTTATCGCCACATTTTGCTTTTCCTTGTTCAATTTGATTGACTCTAGACGTTGCTGTGTGTCCTTTTCTTGTTTCTTTCGTATTTTTGCCTTTGATTCTTTTGGTTAATTTTCTGTTTGTTTATAAATCAAAAGCCGTGCATGAATTCGTATGGTATCTTTGGAAATAGATCATGTTTGAAAGAACAGTCTAGAAACTCCGGCATATCAACAAGTTGATAGTGATATTGTTCAAGTGGTATATATATATATATATATATATATTTAGTTTTGACGTAAAGAAGCTAGTTGGCGTGATCGGGAAATACACATAAAATATATCATGTTGTAAAAGTGTTTATATATTTTTCATAATTATCCTTTAAAAGAGACAATTTTATTTGAAATATATCCGTACCGTACACTAAAAAGGTTTAAACTGAGATTTCATTATTTTGAAAGGAATTAACTCCTTTTACTAAAATCAATTTTCTTAAACACTAAAATCAAATCTTAATTACTACTACTGTAAAAGTGTTCGAGGTAATAACCTCAAGTTAACTGAAAGGATTTGGATTCTCGAAGTTAAATTTGATATATTTTCAAAGTGAGTTCAGGTCATGTTTTGTGTTATTCTAATTTAATTTAATATCTTATCACAAGTTAATGATTATTGTGATAAATATATCATGTTATAAAAGTGTTTATCAGAATAATAATTATTAATTTCATCTTACTACTTTTTAATATTTTTGTGTATGTTAAATTGGTTTGATGAATTGAGTGTTTTTTTTATAAAAAAACAAAATATCATTTCAATTTTTTTTTTCAGATTTTGATGAGTCAATCCATGATCTATTACTTCTAGAATGACTTTCCTAACACACTTTTCCTCGTAAAAAAATATCAATCTTTTATTAGAGTTGATTTTTCATTTAATTTACTCATGCAACATTTCTAACATTTCATCAAATGAAACTTTTATTGTTGGTTCTCATATTTTTCTTCCGGCCCCCATTTTCACCAGCTTCTACCAACTTGGATTTTTTTTTTTCACCCATTTATTCAATAATTAAACCACGTACTTTTTTTTAAAGGGAGAAGACATAATAAGTCCATGTACTTCATTATCTAATGTCATTACATAATCAGAAAACTTTTTTTTTTGTTAAATAAAATTACTTTTCTAAAAGGTTGATGAAACTTACATGGGATAACTTTAAGAATCAATACATTTTTGTTTTCAAAAAAATTAATCAATATATTTTTAAAAAGTAAATAATTTATACTCTATTATAATGTCATCCAAATACAAATTATCATTTATGTTAAAATTTTTTTATAAAAAACACCTTAAGAGTTATATTTACCATAATTCTTGCCTTGTTCATCGTATAAACAATTTTACATTCACCATATTGTGATCAATACATAAAAATTAAATTCTTGTTTACATGAATTACAATAGAAATGCCTTTTTCCCTGTTGTTGATTTGTCTTGAGTACTATTTTATTTTGTATATGCAGCATAATATTGTACTCTAGTGAAAAAAATCAGTTTATTGCACATCTTGTGTTTGAAATTGATATTGAATAATATTCATTATTTTGCCTTTAAAAAAAACAATAGAAATGCATTTTTATTTTAGTTCAATTAAATTATGTACTTTTGGTTTTTTGATTCCTATATAACTTAAAGGAAAAATAAAATACATAAATAATAATGCGTGACATATATGAAAAATATTATATGCATGATATAATGATACATGTAACGTTTCCCTATATCATCTTTCAAACAAAAAAGATAGATAAACCAACACTTTTGTAGACGATCACTTCATCTGCCATCGCAGCAATTAATTGCATTTATGTAACGTAAGGCCATTTTCATGCCAACGGCAGTGCCAGCATCAGCATATGCGTGCAATTGTCACGAGGTAATTGCTTTCTGAACCTTAAAATTTATTTTCTGCACCCTTTTAATCTTTCGAAAAGGCTATTGTGCAATGTGAAATTACATTCTTTTCTTTTTGTCTTGGGGCCAGATACAATGGGTATCTTTCAATACCATTTATTTCATATTCAAGGATTAATCAAGATTCAAACTCTAAATTACTTGATTAAGAGACATAAATCATTATCATTTATGTCAATCATTGTTGACACTTCTTTCTTAGAGTTGCAATCCTACTTTATATTCTTCTCGTGTGCAATTCAAAAACATTATGCATTGCATTAGTCAGTATTTATTATTTAAAGAAAAATCATTTATGTATATGCCTACAATATAATTTGCACATTGACATTTTAAAAAAAAATAATAAACTCATTGCTCAACATATATTTGATAATTCCTATAAAAAAATATTTGATAATTAAGGGTCCATTTGGGATGGTTGCGAGTTTTCAATTTCTAGGTTTCAAATATAATTTTTAAACAAAATGTGTTTGATAAAAATGGAGCTGAAATGATTCAAGTCATTTTTACATCATTTTCAAAATCAAGAAAAAAAATTTGTAAATTTGAATTTTAGTTTAAAAAACACACGTTTTTTATATCTAATAATAATATTTTTTGTTGTCACCACCGCTACCTTCAATAGCACTATTATCACCATTGTCACTATCATCGCCACTACCACCGATACAACTTTTGTCATTGTCACACCACACCACTGCTACCTCCATCACCACCACCTCTATCACCTTTGTCATTGCCACCACCACACTATCACCATCATCATCATCGTTGTCACCACCATAATCATCATCACCACTACCACCATCGACATCACCACGACCAGCATTAGTGTCATCTGCCACCATAACTACCAGCATTGCCACCATTCGATGTCACCACCAAATGCACTGTTATTGTCACCATTGACATCGCCATCGGTATTGCTACTATCACCATTGTCATTGTCACCACTATCACCACTACTAACAATACTACCTCCATTACTGTCACCACAACCACTATCAACGTCGTTGTTACGTTGCTAGGTCGGCAAGTGTACTAATTCGCACAAGTAGTATAAAATGGTAAGACTGAGTATCGTATTTACATGGACTTTGACTGTACTCAGAGCTTGTATATGTCCAATTTTAAGCAATCAATGAACTAAAATTGATATGGGTCAAATAATGATACGAAATATTAAATTTGACATAAATAAAGATAATTAAACATAACACATTAAAGAGATAGAATACAAACATTCAGGGGATGAGTTGTCGGTTGGAGTAGAATTACGGAGCGTGTTGAGACTCAACCTACCAAAACTACTCTTAATGCAACAATAAGTTTTTTCACTATTTAATGTTATTTCGATTATTACCTTCATCCACTAACATACCCTAACCATGATTCCTCATGTGAAAGAGTCTAAATTACCTAATTTCACTCCTAATCCCTTAAGAGCTATATCAAATAATTTGCTTTAAGAATAAAGATGCATAAATAAGGCTAAATAATACCATTTTATCCCTAGACATGAATTACCTAGATGCTCTTTTCAAGTTCTTAGGAGATAAATATTTTTCAATGCATAAATCCTATAACACTACATGAGCATGGGTGATCAAGTCATAAACATGATATTAAGCACATAAAAGAGACAATAATATCAAAATAACATTAAATAGATAGTTAGAATCATTACATTAAGAGTGTTTGATAGTTGAGTTCCCAACAATGGGTGATTTAACCTCTCATTATCATGAGAGGCTTACTAATACAAAAAGAAAGCAAGAGGTGTGGAAGAAAATGGAGGAAGGGGTCCCCAAGTGAATGAGTTTTCTCTTTTCTCTCGTGCCCTAGCTTCTCATTTTGGTCCCCCAAAAGAACTGCTTGATTTTTCCCCTCCTTCTCCTTTAAAACGCAACACAATCGTGTTTTGCGATATTGACCGTGCGCTAAGCCGGCACATGCTCGCTAAGCCACAGTCCAGCTGGCATAAGTGATTGTGCACTAAGTCGCAGATGCGCGCTAAGCCGTCAGATGCAGGCTT
Organism: Glycine max; assembly: GCF_000004515.6. Taxonomy (NCBI): domain Eukaryota; kingdom Viridiplantae; phylum Streptophyta; class Magnoliopsida; order Fabales; family Fabaceae; genus Glycine; species Glycine max. The sequence goes on along the minus strand of NC_016089.4, from coordinate 46,615,681 downwards.
AGCGCGCATGCAGGCTAAGCCGTAGATGTGCGCTAAGCCTGACCTCCAAGTTGGCTCCTCGAGCTGAGCAGTTGTTGACGCGCTGAGCGAGCTGCTCCAGTTCTTCAACCATCTTCCAAGTCTTCTACTGTGTAATTCTATAAAAAAAATACACTCCAAAACACTGTAAATTAGATAACTTTAGCATTTATTGGACAATAACTCAGAAGAAGCTAAATTCTTAATGTTCTAACACAAAAGAAACAATAAAAAAAGAGAAAAATTAGATAATTACTATGTGATTTAAATATTTAAATTATGTAAGCATATCAATTATCACTCGCTACAACTACCACCACCACTACACCGCCACCACTTGTTGCCACCATTGTCACTGTCACCACCATCGTCACCACCACTACCATCGTTGCCACTAATACCACCTTTGTCACTATCACCACCAATACCACTACCTTCACCAAATTGTCACTGTCACCACCACCAATGTCACCTCCGCCATCACTATGACAGTCATTGTGACCATCACTAATATCTCTATCACTGTTGTTGTTGCTGACATCACCACCACCATCATTGTTGTAACCCAACACAATGTGAAATTTCAAAATGAGTTTATTTGAAATTAATCATATTTTAAGAATTGGTTTAAAATTTTTTTGAAACTAAAATTAAAAATTGATTGTTATTGTAAAAATTTCAAAACTTAAAATTAAAAACCAGCCCAAATGAACCCTAAGTAAATGGCGGTACTAGTCACCCTATTTTTTTTATTTATAGCATACTTAGCAATTAATCACTTGGAGAATTGATAAAAGGATTAGAAATAAAATAAATAAAAGTGATTAGAATTTAATGTCCTTTTTGGTCTCAATGATTCACCGGTATTTTTTTATAAAAAAAGGTTGTAAAATTGTCTGAATATAATTTTAAATTAGCTACTTCATTAGAAGGATTTGAAAACAAAATGAATATAGAAGAAGCAGAGTCATAAACTTTTTATATATCTCATCATTATGAGTTGTGATGCTAATATTTGTAGTCTAGTTGCTCTCTATAATTTCACTCTTACACTCTATCTGGTTGTATAGAAATAATGTGAAAATTGAGTAGAGAGAGTGAAACTAGGAATAATGGTAAACATTTATGTTATTTGGTATGATTGGAAAGGAAGATAATTATAAAGTTAGTGGGTCTTATTGACTTTTATTTCATCGCTAGGGGGAAATAAATTGAAAAATGGAAACTATTTTACACTTTTCAAAAATACCCTTCTCTCTCATGTATATATTCTTTTCTTGTGGTAGAACCCTAGCGCCGCTCCTCCTTCTTTGAAACCTTGTGTCACTACTCATTCTTCGAAGCCTCTCGCCATTGCTCTTTCTTCAAAGCCTTGCACCACTGCTTCATCTCTGAAGATCTGTGTAACCTTCTTCGTGGTCCACCTAGGTAAAGCTCTTATTTGCTCTCATTTCACCTTTTCTCACATTAATTGGTTTGTGTGCTACTACCATGAATATGTTTTTTACTTGATAATCGTGTGTTGCAATTAATAATCAATTTTATCCCTTTGATAATCGATTTTGTATATGTTGAATTTGTTGATACATGTTGAATTTGTTGGTAATGGAGTTAATAATTTATTATGTGTAGTATAATCGATTATCATCCATGTGAAAATAGTGTTGGATTGTGTAAATGAATTCATGGATTGAGTGTAAATAGTCATCATAAATCATTTTTTGTTCTTGTAAAAATTAGTTGGTTATGTTTGTCATGATAATTGTTCTGATATAGGTTCTCTCAATTAGGGCTTGAAGATGCCTACCTAGAGTATTCATGTATGTAATTTTCCCTTGAGAATTGACCTTTCTAGGGCTATATACTCGTATCGATGATCAAATTTGCCCCTTTAAGTTTTTTGGGGGTGGTTCCCTCATATTATGAGTTGGTTCAACTCCTGATATCCTCTCATTAGTGTTATAAACAATTAGTATGATGCTTTACATTTTAAATTTCCAGTTATTGCCACAAGTGGTTTTGAATTTAGCCATAAAAAAGGATGAGCCACTTTTATCTTTGGATCAAATTGATTTTTTATTATTATTTATAAAGCCATTCAAACTAAATTGAACCACGAGTCATTATTCTCTTTGGATCTGATGGTTTTTGGCTCAAAATTGATTCAAATCGATCCAGAAACACCTTTATAATCCTAAATATTTATCTTTTTTTCTTATTTTTATATACTCTTTTTCTTTATTCACTATCAAATAGAGTGATAGTGTCTTCTCATATATGAAAATGTTGCATTACCATGCACCATATGGAATAATAAATAGTTGAGTACAATTATTTAAGTTATCCATTTATAGGATCCACTTAATTTATATAAAAAAGATCTCTTCACAACAAATTTCTAGCTCTTTTATTTTTAGAGCAAAGTATCATTGATCTAGTAAGCTCTCGCCAACCAATCTTCAACCAATATGGTTGTTTGATGTTTTGAGGTCAAATTTGAGGGATTATTCAAAGATTAAACTTTCAGGCCCTTCTAAGATAATTCCAACTTTAATTCCAAGTTGGTTCTTCAGTCCAACCACATACAACGTCCACCACAGATCTTCAATCTCCAATGGTGGGTGTAATTCCTTGAGAAAATCCATAAGGCCTTGATCGGTCCTCTTGTTTCATACTTAATTCCAAATTTCGAAAGTTCGACGGATTATGCAACCATCCTTTTGACTAATTTAGGTTTTCTTAACACCTTTGTTATTGGGTAGTCCATTGGAACGATCACCTAGTGACCTTGGAAATATTGGTACACCTATTATTGATTTTAAGAGGATAAAGTAAAATTTTAAATACTTTATGATTAGTTTTGAAATTTAATCCAAAATCGAATTTTTCTCTTTTAAAGTTACAAAATTAATTACCAAAGTTAAAAATAATGAATCATCCGGTAAAAAAAAAATAAAAAAATCATGAATCACAACAGGAGTAAAAATCGCTTAGCCCCGTTCATCTTCGGCGCAAGAGCGCTCGATCAGTGAGCTATTACGCACTCTTTCAAGGGAGACTCTGTAATTTATTCTAATTATTATAGAAATATAATAACTTTTGATATTATATTCTATGTTAGAAAAGTGATCACATAAATAAATATCATCAATTATAATGACTAGGGGTGGCGTGCGCGTGGTGTTTTTCTTTTTCAAGATAATTTCTGAAATAATAATAATTCAATCGCAAGTATTAAAAAACTCCATGATCCTTAAATGAACCATTCAAGAAAAATTATACTATATTTAGAATAATAATATACAAATATTTATTTATTTTAAATATTTCATCAATATTTTATATTTTTCTTTATCTCTCTTTTTATCACATCATAAATTTTATAATATTTATATTTTTTTCTCTTTAAGTATATTATGACATATGTATTATAACATAATAAGTGTCCATGAAACATTTTTCATGTATTTACTGTTTTGTTATCATACCGTCCAAGCTCAACTGGTGCCTAATTTAGTCAGTGTATTTATATATGATTGCTTAAGTGAATTAATAGAGAGAAAAAATATTTTTATTTTAATTTGGTTAAGAAGAAACTAAAGAAAAAATAATAAAATGTTGATTTTTTTTCCCTTTTTGTTTCTTCCGTTCTATTTCCTCCTCCAATAAAACAATCAATAAAAAAAATATATTTTCTTTTTCTAAATCACAAGTATCTTTCATTAAAGAAAATTTTATTTGAATTAGATAAAACTATTATAAACGATAAAGCTCTTCACGTAATTACATATTCACTGCTTAAACTTGAGAACATATGTTAAATTGAAACAATCTTATGTCAGATGATTCAAGATTTGATAGTAAAAAAAATATTTTAAGTATGTCTTAGATATATACTTAAAGTATTACTTTACTAGTGTTTGGTACAGTTAACTATGTTTACATTAATTCCTATAACAGATTGTGTTGTGTGTTGCAGTATTGATGATAATTTCCATTATCTGAAAAGTAAAAACATAACACGGTATACCATTAGTTCTCTCTTTAACTTTTATCTTCTTTCTATACTCGCGCATAAAAAAATATGCCACTTAATAAGGAAACAACTTTTTATTATACCATTTTGTTGCTCATAAAACATTGTCCTATTCATAATACTTAGAATTTTTTGGCGCTAAGCTTATTACGATGCAGAAGCGGAGATCTAGAAATCGAATATTGTTGTATATAAATTGAGAGCATTATAAACAGGAGAAAGAAGTCAAACCATGAAAAAGAGGTTAAAGTAGAAGAGTTGCAAATGTTTACTTAGCAAAGCTGAATTGATTAGGAATGAAGGAACAGTTTGCAGCTATGCTAGTTAAATTAAGCAATGATGGACATTAAATCTCACCTTCACCAAAGACGAAAGAGATTGAAAAAATTGAACATTTGGCAACACCTATATAAGTCAATTGGCACCAGTCACATCTTTTGGACTGGGGTGTTCTTGTTCATGATGTTGGATAAAAAAATAAAACATATTGGGTTTTCCATGAAGAAGCTTGTTCAGAATTTAGATGTGGGGTTGCGTCCCTTATTGATGCTCTAGCTGCTTATCCTGTATTGAGCAAGGTAAGTGTGACTTGAATTAGTTTCCTTTAATTTATTTGTCTTTAAAATATATGCATGAAAATGAGAAAATTAAGGTACATTCACTAGTGATTTGAATTGAAATACCTCTTTAACACATTTGCAATTATACATTTTTACCTTCTCACTTTACACACTTTCTCATTAAAAAGAACTTCCAAGAACCATTTTGCATAGTTAAACAGTATTCTGTCAGATTATAATTAATCATTTAGGTTTGAATTAAGATTAGCTGTCTGTGGTAGACAAGGATGAACATTTTAGCAATAATTTCCCATAAGCTCAAGAACATTGTATAAAATTGCAGAAGTTGGTCAAACATGATGCATGTTTCATCCGAAATTTGAATGTTAACATACAAGCCTAAATAGTATGCAGATTGCAAACAAATGCAAATGTAAGAGATTTAATGCACATAATGCACTCAGGGACAACATAGGATAGATAAAGAAGATGTTTGATTTTCATAGGTAAAGAGTATTTTGTATTTACCTTTTATTTGTTGGTAGAAGTTTTTTCATTCTTCATGATCATATGGAACGATTTAGACCGGTCCTCCGCAACCATTTCCCTGAGTATATAATCTTCAATCTTCTCAGCTTGCCACTGAGAAGGGTCCTCCACAAAGGCCTCACTGAAGATCATGCTTGAAACCCACTCTTTCCAAGTGGTTCTTTTGTACTTATCTTCCTCCAATGAACCTGTCACCAACAGCTGATAAACATAAACAACTTTCTGCTGACCAGGGCGAAAGGCGCGGGCAATGGCTTGCTTTGTTTTTGAAGGGTTCCACTCTGAGTCCAACATGATCACTCTTGAAGCAGCTGTTAAACTAATGCCTTCAGCACAAGCAGTGATTGAAGCAAGTAGTATCTTTGCTACTCCACCAGGCTCCTCAAACTTGTCCATTACTCTCCCCCTTTCAAACAGCTCTAGTTCCCCAGATAGCACCAACACTTCCCTACCTTTTGTCCATCCAAAGTACTTCTCAAAATATTCCACAAATAACTTCACAGGTGCAATGTTGTGGCAAAATATGAGAACCTTCTCCTTCTTGACAACCCGGTAGATAAGGCTCAAAACAAATTTTACTTTGGACCCTATTCTCAGATCAAACTTGCATTTTTCTAGCTCCATCAATTGCGCAGGAGTGAAAAATTTCTCAGCACATACTGCTGATTTCACCAACCAAGGATGTATTGAACCTAGAGTTATCAAAAGCTCTAACTCCAGAGGGTATCCATTGACTCTGGCCATTTTCTTGTGCAGTTCATGCAAAATCTCATGCTGTGTATCAGTTGAATTCATCAGTAATGTATAAATTTGCAAACCAGGTAGACCATCAGAACTCCTACCTTCATACACATCTATGAAACCATTTGTCACATTTCTCAACATCTTTAGACCCTGCCGCCTCTCCCTACCATTATTCGAGTCAATTTTCTTGGCAATTTGGTCTAAGAAGAACTTTCTAGCCCGCGACTCTAATAAATGACTCGCTTTTTTTGCAACTTTCCCTTTCCTCTTGTATTTGGAGTCCAATGCTTTCAGTACTTCATGAATAAACTTTGGCCTTGCCAAGCACAAAGTGTTGAAGTACTCGCAGAAATTGTTCTGAAACAATGTACCAGAAAGCAGTATTCTCAGTTCTGTCTGCACTTTCATTAAAACTTTTCTCAACCTAGATTTGGTGCTTCTAGGATTGTGCCCTTCATCCAGCACCATGATCCCGGGGCTTTCCCTCAATACCTTAGCCATATATTTCCTGTGTGCAAACTTCGAATCCTCTCGCATCAATGTTAAAAAGGAAGTATAACCCATGATAAGAACACTCGGGTGCGAATGCCATTTTTGTATCTTCTCAAGGCAATCCAAAACATGCTTGACATCATCAGTGGGCTTAGGAACTCCAGGAATAACAATCGACGATTTCTGCTTGAATACACGGTAGGTTCTACGACCATGAATCAGATAAACTGGTATAGGAATATCCCACTTGATAAATTCCTTGTACCAAGTATAGAGTGTTGTCTTTGGAGCAAGGACTAGTGGCCTCTTCCCTGGGAATAACTTCAAGTAGCTAACAAGAAAAGCAATAATGAGAAAAGTTTTTCCTGCTCCAGGAGTATGGGATATCACACAGCCACCTCTTCTTTTGGATGCAGTTTCCATCAATTCCGGGTCCATGGACCCTGCAATGTTTTGCCAAAGAAACTCAAATGCTTTCTTCTGGTGGGCATGCAACTTTGCTTTAAGTTCGGGAATTAACGCCCAAACGTTTTCATTTTCTTGAGATACAAGTTTCTCAGGAGAGTCTAGAGCTGGCAAAAGATCTATGTCATCGTCCTCATCAGGCTTGGTCTTCGAATCTTCTTCAGGGCTCTGCTTCTCCTCTTGGTGTCGCACTGAATGTTGAATCTAGAAATAACAAGAAGTTAATCAGATACAGACTGGGGGGGAGATAGACAAATTATACCAAAACAGAGGAATGAGGTTAATATGATGTACAAATTCTATGACAGATTTTGCAAACCGAAAAAATATCTTCCTAATGCATGATATATCAAGATGGTTAGTTGATGCAACGGTGAGGTAGTAGCCAATGGAAAAATTATTTTATTATCAAAGGCCATCATGTGTTCATGATCCGGTCCAATTTACATGTGACAAGTAGCCAAGTTTTATTAACCTTTCTCATAAATTGAACAATTCAGCTATCAATGTAGTCACGTCACCAGGCTACGTAGCCATAATCCTTACTTTGTGAAGGTATGGGGAGGGTCATTGTATGCAGTCTTACCCCTACATATAGAAAGAGGTTGCTTCCGATTGGAACACATGACCAACTGATCACCATGGCACAACTTTACCGTAATGCCAGGGTAATATATAAATTCACTTAAGAGCAAACAAACACAAGGAGATATTTTTATGTTTTAAACTTCACTTACAAAGGGTGGTGTAATATATTTGATCTCAGTGCTCACAAAGCCACATCTATAGCAGTAAATTCCAATTTCTTCATTCATTCTGAAATCATGAGGACAACCTGGGTTCGGATTTTCCAGAGTCTCGGTGAAAACAGCAGCATGTGAATCCTGATTGAAGTTGAATAGAATTAGCCTTAGAAAAAGCAAAATAAAACAAACAATTTAGGGAAATCAAAGGCCAAATTGTCACATACCTCTGTCTCTTCTTCTAGATAACATGATGCCAATGACACTTCCAGTTCTCTCCACAGCATATCCATTTCAGATTCTTCTTCTGCATCCTCTTCATCAAGCATCTGAGTTTCCGTCTTTTGCCCAATGTTGCTTGGTGTTTCGCTTTGCTTCCATTGGTCAGCAATAGCTGATTCTTCATTGGTTGGTCTTGTATTCATATTCTTCAAGTACGAATTTATCAAATCCTTGTAGGCAGCTGCATTTAAGGATCTGTCTTTATAATTGTATCTTTTTTGTTCTCCATGATCTCTACTTCTTAAATATGTCGTACGCTGTTTTTTCCCTTGAAATCCTTTACTGGAACTAATCCCTTCCCATTTATTTCCAAGATCCACCATATCATCCAGATCACTTAAACCCATCCTCTGTGACTTAGGGGTGCCATAACTATAATGATATCTCGATGACAAATCATCAATCTTGTCTGCATCATCTGACTTTGCAGCATGATTATGAGACTCAAAAGTTAACAATTTAATATCGTTCTTCTTTGAAGTGGTACCGATTAGATGACGATACTTGGAAGAAACTTCAGAGGATTCATGACCATAACTTCTAGTAACCTTGTCATTTAGATCATCACAATGTATAACTTCTACCGGATCATGTTGAGCAGGAAGAGCAATAATAGCAAGATGATTTTGATGTTCATTCTGATCATCACCTCCTGACTTTACTTTCTGGGATTTAGTCTTCTTCCTTTGGTACACCACAAGCTCCCGGCACGAGCTCGCCTTCTTGACCTTTTGATGATTGTCAGTATCCCCTTCTAAAAACTTCTTCTGCAAACTAAACAGGCCAGCTAATGGTATATTCATTTCATGATCAACATCATCATCTTTCCAAGTGTTTATCTTAACTGGTGGTAAGTTTCTGAAAGAACCAACATCAATCTGGGAAACTTTTTCACAGCCAAGGTAACGCTCAGGCTGTACATTCCGACGCTTGGAACGCCGTAAGCCCTCAACATTGTAAGATGGTGATTCTTTATCTTCATGGGATTCCTGTTCAGGTTCAACCCTCTTAGTTTTAAGTGTAGCTACTTGAGAAACAATGGAAAATAACGTGCCTTTTTCTGTTTTGAAATTCACAACATCAATGTGAGACTCATTGTTCAATGAAGTGCTAACAGTAGTATCCCTTTCCAAAACTTGATACACCAGCTTGTCTTCTAGAGATCTTACGCAGAATGAAACCTTCTTCTTTAAAGCTGTGGTAACAACTAACCATGAAAGATCACATAACACTTTTCCCAGAAGCAATTTAGTGTGTGATATAATGGAACAGTCCTCGGATGATGCCCACCGGTAGTGCTGATTTTCACAAGGAGTACTTTCAAGTTTTTGGAGGATGGATATTTGATTGATTCCAACTACTTTGATCTCCTTATTAAGAGTTCTTAGCTCTGCACCGAGTGAACCTTGATGAACATAGAAGTTGACATAAAACTGACACGAGCACTCTGAGTCATGAGGTTTTCTTTGTACAGAGCTTATTTTGGCATCAGTCCAAACCTATAGTTTAAAAAAGAAACTGTAAATCATACTTGACATTTTGGAAACTAAAATTCTCAAATTAAAACAGAGGTCTTATCCAAGTGGCAGCAGCAGCAGCAATAATAGTAAGCAGAGGCCAAGTGATGCACGGGGGAAAAAAATCAAGAAAGGGGAAAAGCCATAGTGATTGCCCAGTAAAATGCATACAAAATAAATTAGAAACTTATCATACATATGTACATTGTTAAATCACTCTAAATATTATTTATTCTGGAAAAAGTGTCCAAATAACGGAAGAATAGAACCTATCTATTACATAAATACATTAGTTTATGCATGCATCATGCTCACTCTATCTCATAAAGAAATTTCAGGACTTGGAAAAAGTTAGATTGTATTGCCCATGTGATGTTGTCGTAAGGCTTGTAGATTCTCCCAAAAATGTCATGATTTACAGAATGCTAGAACCGCAAATTAAATGTATAAAATTCAGTGTAGAGGAAGACTTACAGGGTCGAGATTAATTCCTGCATCTGCATCATCAGATTGTTGAGGGGCAGATAGTACACATACGTCAATTCCAGGACGAAGAAAACGCGAGCAATCAGGTAAAGTAGCTTTCCTTGACCTTATTCGAATATCTGACAAGGGTCCTTTCTCCATAACCACATGATGATTATCTGCAAAATGCATGGACATAGTTCCTGCCTCAATTTTTATGAACTCCACAGCTTGCCATGAGCCAAATGCAACTGCTTCAAATGCTGTTTACAAAGACAAATTTGATGAAGCCAAATTGGTTAAAAGAAAAGAGTCTTTCTTTGCTAAAGAATGCGAAATTGTGAATATATGATTCTGGAAAATAATAGACAATACCCACGTCACAAAAAAATTGGTCAATCAAGTTTGTCCTGTAAACTAAAGTCTCTTTTGACATTGATCAAGTTTCAAGGCATGATATTATAATTGATTTGTATTTATTCTTTGAAAAATGCTAATAAGTGTCTTTCTGATATTAATCAAGAAATTAAAAAGATAAAAAAAAAAATTAGAATATACTAAATTATATTATTCATGACATTTTTTACACTCTCTTATAATCTTCATTACACTCTCTTATAATCTTCATAATAAATATTTTTTTTTTTTAATTTCTTAATGAATGTCCTAAATTGGTTAGCAAAATCCTTATTCTTTTCATTATTTTTCTTTTCTTTGTCATTCATGGTGATCAATTGACAAAAAAAAGAGAGGAAAGGCTCACGGTGAGGACTGAATGGATGCTTGAGTTGATCTAAACGCCTTTTTCTGTGTGCCATTGATTGTGACAGGTAACTAACTTGCCGATGTTGTGAGCTTCTGCAGAAGTGATTAGGCACACAAACTTTCACTCACAAGACTTCATTCATATCTGTTCACACAATAAACAGGCTAATCAATGACATAAAATATTCAATGGATTCATATACATCGTGGCATTATACATATCTTTCAAAAGCACAGAAAAAAAAAAGCTTTATTTCGTGTATGTTATGGTGTGCCTATAAATACGCACAAACATGTTTTACTAAAAGAAGGAAAAGAAGATAAACTAAACCAAGTTGAACTGTGTCATGTTTTTTCCCCCCCAAAAACCAAACCCCCCAACAAGGAAAGCGCCCTTACGTGTCAAAATGCAGTCTTAGTTAAGAGAAGTAAACACATTCACACATGTGAAGAGTTCTACGCTTCAGCACAGAATTATACACTGAAATGACAAAGAAAAAACATCATTATCTGTGATACCCACTTGTGCATACACAGAAATGGCAACAGTGTTCTGTTCCTCAAAGGGCCAAAAGAGTTTTATTTTTATGGAAAATGGTTGGTTTTGATTCCACAGAGAATCCAAATATTCGGCAGGTTTTGATCAAGCACATGATCAGCACAAAGCATAGACTTTAAATTGAGTTGGAAAAAAATGAATGTAAGTATGTAAGTATAATCCGTCAGGGGCATTTAGATTTTCTGGGAAAGCCAGAGGAAGCAAAGAGTGATGATACTTGAGTGAGGGAATCTATCCTTACCAAAAGGGAAAAGCTAGTGTTCTTTGTTCTGTGTTCTGAGAAGAATCTAAAACACAGTTTCAAGCATCACTGAGAAGAGAGAGAGAGATAAATACAGAGAAGAGAGAGATAATAAGTGAGTTGAGGCCGGCAATCTCTAGGTATAAAACGAATTCTGATGTGAAATCTTTTTTAAGTTAATATATTTTTTATTCAAATATTATTTACTTTTTAATTTATGACAGCACATTTAATGTAATTACGGTACAAATCAACTAATTTATATGATCATTTATAATTAAATGATTATATAAAAAAATCATAACTTAGATTATTTACTCTCTTTATGTATACATTAATTTGTTAACATTGCTAAAATATTTTTTTTTTACTTTTTTATCATAACATATGTGAGAATAATTTGATGATTAATTTTGATTGAAAATTTATTTGTTATTTTTAATAAAAAAAAATTAATAATATTTTTTAATTTATAAAATTTAAATTCAAAACTTTAGCGAGTTTAATTTGATTCGTACCAAACATGATGATTTCATTAAGTTATTTAACTTTTACGCTGGTATACTTTTTTTAAAAAAGAAATATTAATTATATTAATTAATTATGATACAACATTTTTCTTGATTAAAATGATTTTATTAAAAGAGTTCATGTACAAAAAAAATATAAACTTCATTTTAAATGAAAATACCATATGATAGGAAATGTATTAAATGAAAAAATTATAGGAGTATTAAAAAGAGTTCATTGTAATTATGAAGTTATTAATTATTTACCATATGATAGGAAATGTATTAAATGAAAATACATGGTTATTATTGTGGGAAATGAAAATATTTAATTAAAATTAATAATTTAGACTGCATATTTAATTATAAGTTACAAGTGAGGGATTTGTAATTAAATACATGATTTTAGTGGTTGATTTTATTTTTTTTAACTATGTTATTGATTGAAACTTGAAGGTAACTATCAACTTTAACGAAGAGATGGATAAATAAGAGTAAAATCTTTTTAGAAAAAAATAAAAAATTCAAAATAAGATAGTAAATTTTGTTTCCAGAAAAAGAACAAAGTCATTCATAATAAATGCATATTATTTATGAAGTAAATAATAACTCTTTAATTTTTGTTATTATATATATAAAGACCTAAAATGAAGACTTTATTGGCTTTATGTTACCCTGAATGGATATAGAATTAAAAAATGTGAAAGGCCTCTATTTTGGAAAGGAAATGTTATTTGTTTTTAATAAATTATTTTATTTTTAAATAATGAAGAACATGGATAAATAGAAAAGGAATATTTTTATAAGAAGAAAATTTCAAAATAAGAAAACAGTTTTTTTAAAAAATAATTGTTCATCATTAAGTAAATATTAACTCTTTAATTTTGTTAGTATATTTTTTAGAACCTAAAATAAAAAATAAAAATGTATTCACTTTACGTTACCCTGAATGGGAAATAAAGTAAAAAATTGATGAAAGACCTCTATTAAAAAAACATTAAATTATTTTGGATAAATTAATTTTATTTATTAAATGATGAAGAAAAAAGAAAAATCATTAATGGAATTTTTTTATAGTCATCAGAAAAAAGTCAAATTTTGAAAACAGTTTCCTAGAAGAAGGAAGCTATTTACAATAAATGAATATTCTTCATTAAGTAAAAAAAATCAACTCTATATTTAAAAAAAAAAAAGAATTACTATAAACATAAAAGAAAATGTTTTAAAGAAGCTAAGTAATAAAGACTTTATTATGTTAATGTTACCCTGAATGGGAGGTAATGATGGTGCTGGAATGGGGTAGTTGAGCAAGAAGTGAGTGCATGGAGGAGTGAGAAGAAAACATAAGCTGGGACGTGAAAAGGTGTGAACTTTGAAGAAAAAGCAGACACAGATACAGCATAGCAGCGACAGAATCTATAAAATAAAAAGCCTTGAACTTCGCGCAGAACATTGGTTTATTCGCAGGGGCATAACAGGTACTTGCAACAGCATTTCTTTGTCTTCTGATTTCTGAACCAAACAAAATACACTCAACTCAATCTCACAAATCACAAAAATATTTACATCAACTCAATACACCTCACTAATGTTGAGGGAGTTTTTTTATTTTTATCATAAAAATTTAAAATGAAAAGATTATTAACAAATTAACACAGTCCTTAGCATTATTTAATAAATATGTTTTTAAGAGATTGACAGATTATTTAATGAAAAGGGTGGGATACATCGGAAAAAAAAAATATCATGAGTTAAACCAAAGGCTGTGAATGACTTGAGATGTGTAAGATTAGCCACTTGGTGCGATCCATAATTCAGAGATTACACTTCCAATAGTTGCCCTGTTGGGATTTTATAGTTGTTGTATATGGGGGGACATGATAAATTAGGATTTACGAAATTAAGGTTAAAATGTTTTTTTTCTTCTTTTATTTCTTTAAATTTATGGTTTTAATTTTTTTATTTTTAATTAAAACATTTTCTCTTTCACTTCTAATAAATATGTTATTTTAGTTTCTATTTTTAAATTGAGATATTTTATTTTTTATTTTAAAAAAATTTATGATTTTTATCAACAAATAAGTTATTCAAAATATTGACAAAAAAAAACAAGATTTTAATAAAAAGTAAGATACAATATCTTAAAATTTTAGATGGAAGCATATTAATAACTAATTTTGAATGTTTAGTATTTTTGATTTCTTAATCAATATTTTTGTTTTAAATATATTGATTAAGATTTTTCGAAATTAAAAGAAAAAAATATAAAAGTATAATAACTTTCTTTTAAAGACAAATCAAGAATTCTTTATTAAAAAGACACGAAATATGACCCTGTAAGAAAAAAAGATACAAAAAAGTTTACATCAGCATATCATAATCTAACAGCATTAGAAAAGTGTAAAAAACACACTATAAACTTTGGACACAGTCTCTAGGACTTAAACACCAATTCGGATAAGAAATGAAACTCCCATGAATTTGTTGTATGACTGTGTGAACATTAGGAACTACTTTGGTGAAGCCAAAGGCATGGATCCTACATTGTCTCTTCCCGCTGAAAAATAATTGATGTTGCAGAAAGTGTTGCTGTAAAGAGTTATGTTGTTGTGTCAATATATATAGCATTCCACACTTGTAAGTTGTATGGAAGATGGATGAGAAGTGTTGTGCATCTTCAATAACAACTCCCCTACACAATAAGGCATCTTGAGTTGGTATCCTTTCTCGCAACAATTTCCAGGAAAAAGCTAACACCCTTAGAGGGACAACACAATTCAGAAAAAAAATAGAAAAGTTCAAGTCCCTACCTTCCCAATTGTTGAACCAACTCCGATCCTCCTCCAATCCAATGCATAATATTTTATGACATTTTATATTGACTTTTTCTAAGCATTTTAATTTATTACTCTCTATATTCTATATTGATAAACATTAAAAGTTTTTTTCCACATAGATTGAAAAAATGTCTTAATTAGTGAAACAATTTTATTTATCCAGTCTTATAAATATGTTATTACGTTATCTAAGATAATAGCAATATTTATTTTTAAATTAAATGCTTTGAAAAATAAATGTTTTGAATTAGTGAAAAAATTAAATATTAAATGAATTCTATATTTTCATCATTATAATTTTATTTTATTAATATTATAACTAATATTAAAAAATAAAAATATCATTGATGGAAATATAAAACTCATTTACGGTTTACTTTTTTAGTATTTTTATAACATTTAATTAAAAAAAATTTGAATTATTAAAAAAAGTAAATATTACATAGTTACAAACATATGTAAGATTCTCCCATAAAATATATTTACTTTTGAAGAAGTAAAAACAAGGAGAAGAAGGGTTATACATTAATAATGTAAAAAAAATTTATACACAGTTATCTAATTATAACTGTTTTACACTATTAATTAAATTCAAAAACAAAACTTAAAATTTATCAGATACTTAAAAATATATTTAAACCTAACATAAATTAAAAATTCTCTCATAAACTAAAATTAGCTTATACACAAGTTAGAATCAGTTTTTGAGAAAGTTTTTTTTAAGATAACAGTTACATCATATTTAGCATAATATTCATGCAAATATTCAGTAACTGTCCATACAACTTTAAGAAGTTAAAAAAGAGAATTCACACAAAATTTATGCATAAGTTCATTTTTTTAACTTATAAAGAATATTTTTATTTTTATTTTTTTTTATAAGTGCTTATTGATTTTTTTTCTAAACATGACCAAATTGTAGAAATTTTTGTTCATATATTATTTTTCTTTTTGATGCAACAGAAGGGCCAGGTGCCCGAAACCAAAAGAAAGAAAAACTAAAACAAAGGCACCAAAGAAGGTGCATCAATCATAAGCAAAGCACGAATAACATCCTTAGCCAAGCATCTGCAACACCATTATTTTCCCTTGGAATAAATCCCTCCGGAAGACGGGACACATTTCTAATATATCTTGCACCAAGTGAAGAGGATGATGAGTGCTGCAATAGCTAGAAACAAGTTGCAGCACTTCTTGAAAACACCACACTATTCATTCAGCTTCATTTTTCTAATTTAATTAAGGAGAAAAACAGGAGGGAATAGATAAAATCCCTTTTAAAAGTATTTTCTCCTTAAGTATACAGAAAATCAAAAATGAAGAAAATAATTTACTCTTTTCAAATTTATTCATTGTTTATCTCATTCTTCTCATTTATCAAGAGTAAAAAGGACACTCCTTCAGAAAAATAAAAAAAGAAAAGAGTAAAAAGGACACAATATCACTTATTCATTTTTACACTTTTTTCCAAAAAATACAAATACTCTTTTCTTTCTTTTATATTTTTTTTCTGGTCACTAAAATAGCCTAAAAATTAGCCACAGGGGGAGTTATCCAATCCTATATATAATTCAGTTTCCCTTCAAGACAAAAATTAGCCATGAAGTATGCACTTCAGTTTTCGTGAAAAATCATTATACAACTTTTAACATCAAGCTCGTTTCACGATAATTCAAATACAAAAGGATGATAGGAAATCTAAGCTGTGAAGCACTTGTTTCAACCCCCAACCGTCCCATTGAGTGTTACAGTTACAAACATTAAAATAAATAAATAAATAAATGTTTTACTAATCTAATTAAAAAAAAAAAAAATAGAACACTCGTAACCAGAACCAGAACTAGATATCTCGGAAAAGCATAGTTTTCTTGTTGGAACCTGGAAAGCAGTACGAAGATCATCTATCCAAAGGGCAAAGACGAAGCAAAGAGCCGATAAAATCTCTTCAAAACATAAGAAACATAATAAATCGTAAGGGAAGAGCCGAAGCCTCACGAAGGTACCAGCTACTTCAGTTATTATTATCGTATACACAAGGGTCATAACAAAAATACGATATTTATTGTTGTAAACCATATTTTTTTTTAAGAGAATGTAAACGATATGGTTAATCATCAATTCAGTCTCTACCAAATTGATCTCCTGAAAAAAAAAGTCATTTATATTGTAAACTGACAAATAAAATAATGGCGATGTTAAATACTTGGGTGACACAACAAATAATCATTTTTTCCTTTCGTCTCTATTTACACGCATTAAATTCTCAGGTTGATTTCAAAAATCATTTTCCTATATAATTTAGTTTTGGAATCAACCTGAACAATTTAATGCCTGTTTGCTTCCGCATAAAAAACGTACATAATTATCTATTTCTAGGTCCGATTTGAATAAGGACGAATATAAAGGAGAGCGTTAGTTTAAACGTGGATACAATTGCTTTGGCGTATATCTAAACACGCTATTAGTCCCTAGTATCCTGAAATGGACTATGCATATCCAATTGAACTACCAAAGAGGACAACCAGTATTATTATAAATAAAGAACACAACAGGGACAGTAACAAAATTCAGAATACTTATTATATATACATTCCACTACTTGTTCAGTTTTTATACACAAAAAGTGAGCAATGATATGATATGCTCGACTATAGTTAGCCAAACGACTTTAAATAGTCTCCTCAGCTACACCTATGTAGTTAAAGGCAGTCCAATTTGAATCCCAAAAAACATGTAACTATGTAAGTGAAAAGAATTAACAAATATTGTCAGCTAAATTCTCCATTTTAAAAAATCTTACAGAGAATTAGCATATTTAAAAGAACACAAACAAAACACATTTCTTGTATTAGTTGTATAGTGGTATTCCTCTTATGCACCTATTATATAGCTAAAAAGGGGACAACAGCCCAAGAGACAGATTACTAGCAGACGCTAGAACCAGTTGAAAATGAAGCAGATACACGTAGCCTTCTCTAGCCACCCTTCCTTGCTTGCATGCCATTTGAATCATGGTTCAGATCATCATCCAAATTAAGAAATGGTGGTTCTTCCCCTCCACCATTATAGTCCCCTGGCTCCACTGTTTTCAAGAAATCTAATCCATAATCAACACCCGATGGTGTCTGCTCCATATGGGGCAAACTTCCTAACAACTTGGCATCTGGATTTTGCAACTGATAAATAAAGCTTGAAGGAGTATCGTCAACCTGAGGATTACCATCTCCAGGAAAACCCATTTGTCCAAAATCCAAACCTTGCATCAACACAGAGTTATCAATTGGGTTATTATCTATAAGCCCCAAAAGTTCATCCACCTGAAATAACTCATCCGCGGAAAAGCTCTTCAAGTAATCGTCAATAAAGTCAAAGCCATCAATCCATGACAAATCCATCTGATCTTTATTTACATTCTCTGCAACCTGCCCAGTATCATGTGTTCCTTCTAGTCCGACATCTTGAATTTCCCCAGCCCCTGTGTCCATGTGGTCCACAGCCTCATCCTTAGGCTCTTGCTTCATTCTACTAGTTGGTGAGGCAGATACGTAAGCCTTATGACAATCATTAAACTTATCATTCACATTCGCAGGTTTCTCGATAACATCCTCAACAGCACAAACCTCCGATTGGTTCGATGTTGTAGTAGTAGTGTCAGATGCTGCAGTTGCTGCCGAAGAACAAGACGACGATGCAGCCATCGAAGAGTCCTTCAACGATTCCTTAACAGAAGGATAATCTGTGATTTTGGGAAAATTGAGGCGTGCACAAGGACCATACATAGCTCTAGCAGCTTCATCATAGGCAAGAGCAGCTTCCTGGGCAGAAGAGAAGGTACCCAACCAAAGCCTGCTTCCTCTATTGGGTTCCCTAATCTCACCAACCCATTTCCCCCATGTCCTCTGCCTAACTCCTCTGTAGTTACACTGAGAATTTTGAGGTCCTCCCTTCCCTTTCATGCACCCTTTCTTCGAACCTTTAGCCGGCGCCTTACGAGTTGTTCTACTATCATCTTTGCCAGAATAAAGATGCTCATTGTATTCCTTCCACTTTGCAATAGTCTCAGCCACAGATTTGGACCCATCCCCTCTGCTCCTACTTTTCCTCTTTCTAGAAGAATCCAATGGCTTAAGAGAAACTTGATCATAAGCACCCATGTCCACAAAATCCAAGACACAAACTTCGCCACACAGTACTCAATGAAACTAAATCTGTGAATTCACAATCTGTTAAGAGAGAGAGAAAAAAAAAAAACAGAACTCTTCAGTAACCAAAAGAACAAAACAGAACATAAAGGTGGAAAAGTATATACAAAAAAAAAAAATCAACCACGAAACGAATTTTCGTAAACCCCAAGTAATAGATAAAGCTAAACTCCAAAAATAGAAATAAAAAATTTGCTCAACAAGTTTTTTTTTCTTCTTTTTTTATCTTTTCTTTTAAAAATCCTATAAGTATGAAAATAAGTCATAAAACTGATTTAGAGTTAGAGTATATAAGTGATGAAAAAGTGAAGATCAAACCTTATCTCTTAGACTTAACTTTTAGGCTAGCTTTTAGGTTGAGTTAAAACTAAGTTCCCATTCTAACATTCTAAAATGATATCATAAAATATCCAAAATTAGATTAATCCAAAGGAGTATTGGCGTGAGGGGTATTGGAAAAAAAATCTCACATCCACTAAAAATAAAACAAATTAAAATATGTAAGTAAGGAGATCCTTGAGGGGACTTTTAGGGTTGAACCTAAAAAAAAGTATGATAGTGACTAATAAATAACCCAGAAGCAAAACCCAAAAAATTAAAAACAGTAAAAAAAAAAAACCCTAAACAAAAATCGTACAAAGGAATTTGCAAAATAGGAATTAAAAATCATTCACTAGAAACAGAGAGTTATTAAGACATGAGAAAGAATTGGAAGAATGCTACTAACCTATGGCGATACTGAAGGTGTTGAATTTGAGAGAGAACTCAATGTTTTTCGGCTTATCGGTTTTATTTCTGGCTAGTGTGTTCAGTTTGGACTGAAGTAAATCTATAGCGGATTCAGAAAAATCTCTGGGCTGGCACCTTGGAATCTCTATTTATAGCATTCTCTAGATATTTCTGATATTTTTAATTGCACCCCAGAAATGTGGTGACGTGGCGCTTTCTTGGTCGCGTTATGATGCTTCGGACTCCCGAACCAGCTGGCACGTGGCGCTCGAACCTTCCCGAGCCACTAAAACGAGCTTTCTTTCCTCTCAAGTATTTCCGTCTTTTCTGTTATGTCCCTTACTTTTTCCGTATATTCTCAATTATGCCATTGCTAAACACCTAAATAAATATCTACTGTGTTTATTTATTCATTATTGGATAAAGATCAAATATCTTGTAATGTTAATCATATTCACCGGAAATAAATCGAAGCTTGTAGTTTCGTCTATGTTGCTCACGTCTGGAAAGTGGGCCTCGTTTAAACCAAACTGGGCCCGTAGCCCGATTGTACCAGATCTGCTTGTTTTTTTGTAGCTTTCCATATATAAATGACGGGAAAAATAACAAGTGAACTTCGCTAAATTATAAAATCAACTATAAGTCAACCATTTTTTTAAACTAAATGTCAATTTTAGAATAGATGTGGAGAAAGAACTTAATAGTTTTTTTGAAGCAAAAGATCTTAATAGTGTTGAAAGCCACTTTAATTAATTTTTTTATTCTTGGTTAAAATATTTATTTTAATACGTAAAATAATATGAATTTGTCTTTCCATTCATTTAACAAAAATAATTTTTTCAATAAACATAAGAAAATAGCGCTAAAAAAAACTAGAAGAGACTCAGTGATGCGCGTGCAATAAAATAATAGTGATAAATAATACAAAATAGGCGTTATTTGCCTTTTTTATGTTGAAAGATTTTTAAATCTTTAAACACCGTTTCATTGATTTTGTAACAAAAAAGAAATAGGTTTGGTTGATTTTAGAATAAACACGAAGGAATCTGTAGAAAATTCCAAAGTGGTAGATACCGAATCAGGTTTTTGAACATTTGAACCGATAGATACTAGCTTTACCAGGTTTAAAATTTAAACTTCCTAAACTATTTATGATTGAAATGAATATGTGGCATACAAGTAAAGTAGGCACATGTCAGCTGGAGAATGGATTATAAATATAAAATTACATTTTTATTTAAAAAATAGCCATATACAGAAGTGACCCATGCACGTGGGACACGTGCCAAGTTGTATATGTGCCACTTTTATGCAAGGGAATGGTAACACGTCATTTCTGAGTTGCGGTTTGGTTATATCCATATCCAGTGGATGAGAAAATTCCTGTTGAGTGTTGAGTGGCGGGGAAGCAGTTCGAAAGCGGTTACTAAATCGGTTCATGAATGATACAGAACATAGTATATATGTACGTAGTTGCTGACAAACATGAATCAAGTGAGACTAGTCTTTGATTACGTGTGAGTAAGCTTTGGCAACTTTCGTGTATGTATTTAAAAGGATGAATTTCTTCGCTCAACTTGGCATGCATTTTGGAATCTTTAAAACTTTTTCTTCTCATGCTAAAAAAATATCACACTCACACACACGGCTTCTGGATAATTCATTATCCAAAACATAATTAAAATGATTTTTTCATGTAAAATTAGATGGATAAAATACGTTATAGTACTAGTGAATAAAAACGGTTCACTTATTTATATAGTTTATATATAAAATGTTAATGCTAGTAATTATTGTGAGGAGTGCAGAAAAATGAGAGGAACCTTTATTACTTGGAAGGGTAAGTTAAGAAGAAGGTGGTAAACTTTTTTGATGAGGTGGTTATTTAAAAATTTTAGTTGAGTGAATTTTTTTTGGGAGAGAAATGTTTAATTTTTCAAATAAATATAATCGGTGGAAAGTTAATAGGTGTATTTTAAGAATGCCGCTATCATAATGAGAAGGTAAATGTAGACATGAGACATTTAATTTAATATCCAAGTTTCATTCATGAATGGAGTTATGAACCTTTGTTATATTATTTTTTTAAGTCTAAATATGTTTTTTTATTTGATATTTTCAGTTTTTTGACTTTGGTATACATCGTTAATATGTGAATGTTAAATAATGACATGATGTGACATCATCACTTTCACATTGTTTCCTTTAATTTTTACGTATTTAATAATTTTTTAAAAGACATGCATTTAGAGTTGGCTTAAGTAACTCATCAAGCATCATATCAATCTCATCATCAACAAAATCGTAATTGAGTCCTATACCATCATACCCCGCTAGCCTAATCTCATCCTCGTCTAGCCCCATGCACCGCCACCACGTAGCCACCTCCACCCACCCGGAGTGTGATGAGTACTACGCCCCCACCGTGGACTCTACCTCAAGGAGCTAGGTTACTTTTCAGGTTCAGAAGACAATGGTGGTGGCTCCTCCTTCGCCTACCTTTAATCTCATGAAACCCATGATGAAACACATTGTTGCCTAGGAAAGCATGTAGTGGGGTTCACGTGCGGAGCGAGGTAAAGGAGACTCCAATGTTGACTTTAAGAATAATAGAGTCAAACACTGGGAGGGTGAGAGAATACACGAGGTTGGAATGGATCATTTGGAGCTTTCTCTACATTGGAAAAACTTGATTTGATACATGAAAATTAAAAGTTTGAGTCGACTTTAGAGTTGACTAAGCCGACTCTAAACCTATGTCTTTTTAAAAATGATTAAATGCATAAAAATTTAAAGGGGTCATATAGGAGTGATGATGTGTATTATGTTTATCATATTATCACTTAATGATCTTATATTAACGACATATACCAAAGTCAAATATATATATATATATATATATATATATATATATATATATATATATATTTGCATATGCAAGGGTAAGGCTGCGTACAACATCCCTCCCCCATACTATATATATATATATATATATATTAACTGAGTAGCAATTTGAAAACGGGATAGAAAAAATATATTTATATTAAAACATTTGCTATATAAATAGTCATATGATAAAGATGGATTGCCGAAGCCAAAAACAAGAGAAGATAACATGTATGAGAATGTGTGATCGTCACTTCTATTAGAGTGTTAGAGAGTCTCTTGCGTTGACGGTATGTTATCATTTATTACAACTTTTAACTGAAATATCCAAGTAAATGTTCCTTTTAATCATTTGAGCAATGATGGATGTACACTATGTCTAGGGGTGCACTTTGCACCCCTTCATTTTTTAATACTCACAAGCAAAATTTATTTTTGACAAAAAATTATTAAGTAAAATAATATATTTTTGTATTTATTTAAAATTATTTTATTCAATGTAGAAATAATTTTATAGAATTTTGAAATAAAATAAATTTAATTAATTAAATTATAATTAGTTTGAATAAGTAATAAGTAATTGTATACATTTATAATTAAAAGATAAAATAACTAAAAATAAAAATAAGAAATAAAAACATTAAAAGAGAAAAAGAAATAAAATAACATAAAAAAGAAATAAAAGGAAGAAGAAAGAAAAAAAGCGTTGAATAAAAAAGAAAGAAAAAAAAATTGAAAAAAAAGAAGAAGAAAAAAGTATAATAGATAATAAAATAGATTTTTTTTTTCTCTATAAAAGAGGTAGATAGTAGTAATAATAGAATATAAAAAAAAAGAAAAAAAGAAAAAGGTTGAATTAAAAGAGATAAAAAATAAAGAAAGGAAGTCTTTGGAGGAAATTTTTTTAATCCAATGTTGACACGTGTTCATCCAAGACATTCTTTTATTAATAGTAATTTTTTTTTATTAATAGTAATAGATAATAGATAAGAGTAATATATTCCAAGATATAACTTTGTTTTTCTCCCAATTCCTGGCTTTGTTCTTGCATAGGTAAGAAGTTGGGCCAGGATGTTTTTGGTTTTTGGATCTACTTGTTAGATTACTTGTAGAGAATGGACTTTTTTATAATTTGTTCACTACCATTGTATCCACATTGATCTTCCCTACAAAGTATTTTTCACAATTGTTTGACATTATGTTTTTCCAAAATGCTTATTATGCAAATTATGTGATTGTCGCGTTATCTCGCCTTTCAACATTTCTGTATCTATTTGGACGAGATGGTATGCCAGTTGCTTACTTCTCAATTGACATTTCTCAATCTAGTTAAACATGCATGTCTAAGTATATTTGATTGTCTACCACATACAGAGCTTATACCTCAACAATCCATCCACTTCATCATTTGTAATCATTCTATGCATTACTATCCAATCCTACTTCGATGAAAATGTGTCGTGTTTTAATTTTCCAAAACCATTTAGTTTTTAAATTTATTAGGCACATATTATTAGTGTAAAAAAATGAACTATCAAACTAACAAGAAATTATTCTTACTATGATTTTGAAGATTAAAATTAACAAATTCACCATGTCAATTTATAACTAGATAAGTGCATGTGTTATTTATTCTTAGTTTTTTTTTTTGTTATATTGTGCTTCGTTTGTTCTTTTTTCTCCAATTAATATTTATCCTTTTAAGCTCCAACTTTATCATGAAAATATTTAACTCCTACCCCGTTAGTTTATTGTTTGATATCATTTGCAATGTCGAATACAATGCTTTCATATCGGACATTGAGTAATAGACTGTGTATTTTTTTTCCTTTTTAAACATTGTATTTAGTTTATCTCTTGTGACACAAACACACACACAATAAAAAGACACTTTGGTATAGAAAATATAGGGATAGACATAGTCAAAATCATCTTTCTTAATAACATTAACCACAAGGGGAAGAAAACAACTAACATCAATTTAATCAATCAGGCTTGTGACCATATCAGACGGCATTCTGTGTTAAAATCACCCCACCATCTCTTTTAAACCCGGTTCTCTATATGAAAAGAACAACAAAATAGAGAAAAAGGAGAAATACCTCCAATACAGGGAAACAACAATGAACTAGGAAAATTTTGGAACTGAACTATGGTAACAAATTCAATAATTTTGATTTTGATTATTCTAACATAGAGGCAGATCCTCGGGAGGGGGCTCTATGGATTGCAACAGGCCAACTCCATTATCCACCAAGAGCACAGTGGCCAAACCCCATCCGATGTGAACATCCAAGTGACAATGCATAATCCAAGCTCCTACACATATCACATCAACCAATTATTTTTCATTAAACATAAAAAAATGATATTTTTTTAGACAATACAAAATTGAGATTAAACTAATAAATTAGCATAATTTTTCATTATAAAGTCAACAAATATATAATTCATGTAATGATTTTTCTCTTTGGTGCAAAATACTAGTTTGATTTAAACTAAGTAATTTTACCTGGGTTGTCAGCAACAAATCTGATAACTGCCCATCCATTGACTGGCACAGCCACAGTGTTCCTCATAGGTGGATCAATAAGGTTGAACTTGGAAGTATCTTTGTTGGGGTCGAAATTCCCAAACCCCTCCGCCACGATGTAGAAATCATACCCGTGAAGGTGAATGGGGTGGTTCTCAGGGGTCACAATGCTAGTATCCTGCAACACAATCTGCACCCTCGATCCAAACTTCAACTTGGTCACTTTAGTCCCTGGAACAGGTTGCCACAAGGAACGACTCACATTACCAGTGTAATCAAACTTAACAGGAGGCTGCGTAGGAAAATCAGTGGTGAACACGCCTTGCACTCCAAGGTGATGAGCCTGCAAGATCGAAACGTTGTTGGGGAGAACAAACGAGACATTGTTCATGCTGGCAGTGAAGCGCGTTCCATTCGGTCCCTGGCATTGGTTTGCGTTGAAATTTTTTGGGCAATTGTTGAGTCCAAGGCCAATGGTGAAGAAAAGATTTTCATCGATTTCTGCGGGGACTTCAACTTTTCTGGGGCTTCTGAAGCTTTTACTGAATGCAGTGACTGTGTTGGTGTCGTTGTAGGCAGGGAGAGACGGCATAACGGGTTTGATCGAAGAACCCTTGGCGGGGCAAGGTGCGGATTTGTATTCGAGAATGGCGGTGGTGGTGGTGTTGTCAAACGGTGCGTTTTGCGCGGATTGGTAGGCACGTGCGGCCATGTAGTAGCGTGTGGGAGGTTGGTCACCTTGGATGAGGACATCGGTGGTTTGGCCTGGTCCCAGCATGATGACGTTGGTGGTGAAGGGTTTAAGGTAGGAAGCATCGGCACCAACCACCGTGAGCTTGTGGTTCGCCACTTTGAAGAACAAGGGTTGGTTCAGTGCTGCATTGATCACTCTTAGGAGGTTTGTCTCGCCAGAATCTATTGGAACGATGGTGCTGCCTACAATATTCCCAATCATCTCCGCTTTGTCAAATCATTGTACTACAAATTAATAATGTTCTGTTTTCTTAGCTTCCTATTTAGGAGTTTAGGATCTGCAGGATGTGTCTTAGACAAGTTGTATATTGCATGGCGATGCTTTGAAAAATCGTTTGTTTTTGTTCCAAGAGTACTTATAAAAAATTTGCTATTTTGTTTTAACGGAGGCATGTGTCTTTTGTAGTATTTATACTATCAAATTAGGATATTAGGTTTGTCTTTATGGTTTAAAAAAATGTATTAAATGTTAATCTACATTTCAAATTCATGGATTATTAATCAATTGGTACAGTCACTCTTCAATTCATCACACATTCATTTAAAGTTAAGAAAAGTGCAATTAATTGTGTTAGTCCAATTCGACCATTTTTTTCTTGTTTCGGTGGTTGGAGAAAATAAATCACTTGTTAAAAGGGTTATATATGTATATAAAATATATAGCCTTTGTAAATTGTAGATTAACACATTAATTAATGAGTTCAATGAAGAAATTAACAAATAATCAAACCTTGGCTAGAACACTTGTAAAGATCACCAGGTTGACCATTGATGGTGTATGCATCAGAAATATTAGGTGCTGCTCCTGTTTGTGTGGCTTGTCTCACAACATCGATCGGGTTTGCGTCCCACCACTCCCCTAATAATAATAATCATAATTTTCACTGTTAAGCCATCTTCATCATGTGCATAATATTTGTCCAAGGAAAAAAGAAAATAACAAATCCCCCAATATCGTTTCCTTAATCATCCCCTCCACGTTTTCATTAGTGCCTTCATTAATTACCAATTATAAATATCATATATGTGAATTATAATCATTACCAAGAAGAATTGGTGTCTCGCGCTTTGGCTTAGTGAAAGGATATGCCTCTCCCTCCCTGGGGTGAATGATTAAAGCACCATAAACTGTTGCTCTTAGCCATGAGCTATGAGCATGCCACCAAAGTGTTCCTTCTTGTCCTTGAATGGTAAAACGATAGGTGTAACTTTCTCCAGGACGAATAGGGCACTGAGTCACAAATTCTGGTCCATCAGCCCATCCTGTTCTCATTTGTCGAATTCCATGCCTAAACACATACAAGAAATTAACAAGGAGCAGCAAAAACTAAGTCACTCTTAACATTTTCTTGTAAAACTTTCATGCATGCAGTAATTATCTACTTTTCAACGGCTTTTACACTACTACGACACTTCATGCGGTGATATTTCACTTAATTCCTCACTGGTCAAAACTATCCACCCATCAAAATTTTTTGTAGGTAATCCTTTTCGAAACCTCGACAATCATTTTTGACTACTTTCAAGATCAACGACTGTCTCCACAAATCAATGAGACTTTTCAGAATGTTTTGTCTCATTTACACGTTTCCTTATAAACTTTTCAGAATGTTTTGTCTCATTTACATGTTTCCTTAGAAACTTTTCAGAAGGTCATTCATCTCATGACTACTTCAAGTCAAACACAGTTAACTGTGGGGTTCTTAAAGAATAAACTATCAAAAAATATTTGTATATTATTGATATAGATAATATCAATTAATTCATTTAAATTATCTTTAACTATATTCTCTCATACTTGTACTGCCTATGAATCTCTCTCAATTCAATGTCATTCGATTAAGGTAATACATATGTAGCATGCAATGCATAATGGAAACAAGATTAATTAAGGCAAAGCTCTTGCGTTTAATTCTCCCAAGTACAAAAAAATCTAAAAGAACTTTTGTTTTTGAATTTTAAGTATACTCATGGATCATCAGCACATGTTAAAAATACAAAAATACCAAGTTTTTATTAAAAAAAAAGTATTGTATCAAAAGTATAAAAGTTATTTAATTAAAAAAAAATTAGAAGAGAAATTGTATTGGTACAAAAATTTCGTGATAAATGTTATGCAACAAAGAAAGATGAAAAGAGAGAATATAAAACAAGATGATTGACGTGATGAGAAAAAAGATAAAAGGAAGAAATAATGTTATAGAAAATATAATATATGACTTTGTTGTATGAATAAGTGGTTTTTTAATAATTAATGACATTTAATAAAGTATATTTAAGGGTGAAAGCCGAAATGCTAGATTGCTTAATTTGATATGATACCAGTGAATGGTCACGTTGTAACGAGCTTTGTTAGTGACTTTGACGACCAAAGTGTCTCCATTGTTGACTTCCAATGTTGGGCCAGGGAATTGGCCATTCACCGTGATAGTGTTGTGGGTGTTGCACAGCCTCTTCACTGGCGTTGCTTGAATCTGTCTCGTTACAAATGGCAATAAGTTAATTACCTTACCAAGGAAAAAAGGGCACAAGAAAGGGAAAGAGAGAACAAAAAAAGTGAGGGAAAGAGAACGTACAACAAACTCATGCTCCTGGATTTTGGCATTGACTGAATACAATGCTGAAGCTAAGACAACAGAAAGGGCTAAGAAGATGGTCTTGAGAGCTTCCATAATTCTTTTATAAAAGACCTATGTGCCAATGATGGTTAAGGTTGCAATTGCAATGGAAGTGATAGTGGGAGGAGGATGCTTTTATAGGGGAGAACAAAGGAGAGAGCTTGAGTCATCCAGGTTGGCAGATTAGGTAATTTTGTTATGGCAAATTGGTCAGAGGCACTCTAAGAAACTTAGTTCAACCCTATTTAAGTTGTTGCACCCACTAGTTAATTACGTTCCTGAATGCTTGCTTCTCAAGTCTTCAATTTGGAGGTTGAATTTTCGCAAAACATAATTACTTTGAGACTGTTCAGGAATAGAATAATTTATTTATTAAGATGGGCTTAGAATAATTTACTCCTTTTCCCTTTAATTAATGGCATTTAACGCGGTACAATTACATCCTCAACTTTTTCATTCCTGTGAAAGTATTCGACATTTCAAAGGGTCCACAACTAAAAAGCACAGCAAAAAGGTTTTTATCTTTGCTGTCCAAGTCTAGTTGTGTCCTATGTATCTCTTTATTGTCAAGAAGTTACCATATGGCCTGAAATGGTTTGCCTATAGCAAACTAACATGTAATTCTGTGCAAGTAACCTTGCCCCGTCAAACATATTGTACTTTGTTTTTATCTAGCGATTCTTGTTAATTGGGATTGAGTATTATTTAATTGTAAGCTAAGTTTGGAAAGTGAAGAAAAGTGCAATTAATTGTGTTAGTCCAATTTGACTTTCTTTTTTTCTTGTTTCGGTGGTTGGAGAAAATAAATCACTTGTTAAAAAGATTGGTAATCGCTTTGATGAAAAAATTAATACTCATTAAAAATAACTATGACTTCTGCAAACATAATAGTTTGCCCTTTGTTGGACTAAACTCTGTTTTAGAATGTTATCACCACTTAAATATTGCCTTGATTTATCTATAATTAAGCATTAAATGTGTTAAAGAGGCTGTTTCTTAAGCTCTGGATCTCATGTTAGGCTAATTTTCTTTAGGGTATACCCTGACCCTCTTTTCTTCTCTAACTATTCAAGTGGCAAGTTGCTCAAGAACTCTTATGTTAGACTAAACTACTTGAATGCATTGATCTATAATTAACCAATAAATGATTAAATGCTAAAGAGGCCGTTTCTTAAGCTCCGGATCACATGCTAGGCTAATTTTCTCTTTTGGGTATGCCATGGCCCTCTTTTCTTCTCCAACTTGTTAAGTGGCTAGTTGTTCAAGAAGGCTTATATGTTAGGATATTTAGGCTAAGAGTTTTGTTTAATTCAAGTGGCTATTGATAGGAAAAAAAAAACTAATATTAAAAATGTAAAGAATGGTGTTGCCATTAGGTAAGTAGCAAATAAAATAGGGTCGAAATCAACGTGATTTGATTGGGTCCAACAAGAATTTAGTTAGAGATACTCGAGAAAAATGCAACTTAAGATCGAGTATTAAATTAGGTGGCCTGTCTCCCTATATTTCAAACGTGGATGATCAACGGGGAATTATAACACACAAGCTTGCAGTCATACTCAAGAATACGTACTTGGATGTATAATTATCAATATATCATCACTTTGACAAACATCTTCAGGGGGTGATCACCATAGCGCCACATGTTAAACAAAATGTCACAGGTAGCAGCTTTTTCAGATGTTTGACCATGTGATGGAGGATTTGGTTTCCCTAATGATCTGTTCGTTATGTAATGTATTTTCATAATATCATATCCAATTCAATTATTTATAAACTAAATATTAACTAAGTATACTAGTTTCTTTCACATAAGTCTCATGAAATTATTTGACTTCATTGATGATAGCAACGGACACGGTAAAGGTTGGACTAGTCTATTTTAGAATTTGTCGTGACGCAAATTCGTACAATTTATAAATTCTTAAATCTCAAGGAAGATATGTGGAACGTTTTCCTCTAGTAGTATTCTCACTCTATCTTTCGTAAGAAGGTATAGTGTCTTTGATTGAGTTGATAACAACATGTAGCCAAGGCCCCAAAAGATTATTTTGGTTTGTCACAAAACCGTTAGATGCTGAGAATGAAAGCATGTCAATTGAGGCTGATTGTGACAAAACTTAACACGAGATAGGGAACCCAAATGACCAATTGAATAGGTGAACAAGAAATAAAGAAAGAACAACATCATATATGAAAGTTGGTAGAGTTTGTTACTGACTTTTCTCATATTCTTGAGATGGAAATAATAGGAAGCACTTCAAAAGTCGTTAAACACAGTGTGAAAACAAAAAATAAAAAATAAAGCAAGAAAGCTGAAAATTGACACAAGAGCAGAAACCAATTCCTTGTCAAAATTTGCTGGTGCTTGGTCTCTCTCGCAATAGCTTTTCATTTTTCTGGTAATATAATTATTTCCCACCTTAATTCTTGTTTGGGGTGTTTGATTTCTTGGGTTTTCATTTTCATGGTTAGTTATAAGTGGGTGCGAACTTGAGCAAATTTAATTCCCGTCAACGTTTTCTCTAATCCAAATTAATTAGAGAGATTAAAGAAATTAAATTAAACAGCAAATCCATCATTTCTTCGGTATAGAAATGGGACCTTCTTAAAGACCACGCTCAAAATGATAAGTTTTTCCTTTGTTGTAAAATGCACATGTTATGGAAATGAAGCCCTAACACGAGTTTCGATCGGTGAGAGGATAATCCTTACAAGTTCATCGAACTCACTATAATGCTGTATCAACTTTTATGTGCATGTTCCATGTGTGACGCATCTAACGCCCCTAGCTCTATTGATGTCACAAGGACGAAAATTTCTGTTGGCTGGTTGGTGTACAAGGACAAATTTTATACAACTATTTTGTATCACGAGAATCACACTTGAATTAATCTCATCTAAACTTTGTTAACTAACTAAATTGAAAACTTGATTTAACTTTACACCAATTATCATGTTTTGATATATTCTAATTCGATTAGTAGATAATGATACACAGAAATCTTATTATTTTAAATATATCTTTAATATTTTTTTTATATCACATCATAAACTCTATTGTATTTATATTTTTCCCCCTCTTTTTTCTCTCTTTTTAGGTATTCAATAGTGGGTGTTCATATAACATTTTCATTAGAATAAGGCAAATAATTGAGGAAGAATACTTGAACATTCCATGAATCTAAGGGCGCTGTTTGTTTCTCTTCTTAGTTTTTAATTTTAAAAATTGCTTGTTACCATCATATTCAACAAAAAAAAAAGCTTTATTTAAATAATTAATTATTTATGAATTCTTAAAATTGTCATTAATATATATTTACAAATTTATGATTCAAGTAACAACCAAAAGAATAACAAATGGGGAAATTTTCCATTGATTGTACCATAACTTAAACAAAGTTAAAGTAAATTGTTGAAATACTTTATCCATAAATATTAGTATGAATGAAAAGAGTAAAACCGGAAAGGTGAAGTCCTTATAAAGTACTGCTTTTATACATACATGCAACAAGGAAAACATAAATGGAGTACTGAAAACAGGAAGAGGGACGAGCTAGACCAGAGGATAAGCAGTGAGTGAGATCAGCAGATGGTCAATATGCAATTAAGCAAATATGTATTATTCATAGTCATTGTCAAAAAGGAAAAAAAGTTAAAAAAACAAAAACAAAACAAAAGGTTGAAACATAATTGAGGCCTTGGCACACATGCCATCCACCTTCCTAATGATATCTCACATGCATGGGTCACATTTTCTTCTTTGTTAACCATAAGCCCATAAGAATTGCTGGAAGAAGCCAAAAACCATAATCACTACTCCACACCAATGACTTGTGATTTGTGGTTGTGTGTTTGCATCAAGCAGATCTATAACTTTTACCACTCTTCTATGCTTTTTCTCTTAATAATACTAGTTACTGTCTACTTGACTAGGAACAAGGAAGTTTCCCTCCCTACTTATCTCTTCACCTTTATTTTCACCTATCAATGTCTCAAAATTAGCCCAATCATAACGGATATATAAGCATCTTAAGTTCTTAATAGTGGTGTCATTTTTATGTTCACCCGTTGTGACATAGTCACATAGAATAGAACATTCAATGAGTCTGGCCTGCTATCTTGCTCTATTAACACGCATATGAGTATGTTTGAATATAAGGTTAGAAGTATTTTTGAGAATAAAAAACCTTATATTTTCAGTAGAAAAATTCTTAAAAATGTTTTTGATTTATATCCAAACAAGTCTAATATGTTTACATATATCATCTCGAGAAATTTTAAGAAAATCGCATGGTGGATTTTGTTCTACATGAAGTGGAAAAAAACCAATTGATTATTCGTCATATTAGTGAACAAGTGGTTTTTTTTTTTTAACACAAAGCTCAAATATTTTGAGTGACAAAAATCATTCATGTCTTCTTGGTTAATTGATTATCAACATATCAAATTATTAATTAAATTCTTTAAAATTTGAAAATAAAAATCATTTTTAGAAAACAAAAACAAAAAATAAACACTCAATTCAAACGTAATAAGATTTAGTTGAAACAAAAAAATGGGGAGGCCGCACCATAAAAAAAAAAGTACGCTTAATGCTTCATCTCCGAAGTAACATTATTTGAAGAATTCTACACGAGTAACAAGAAGACACATATTTCATTTCAAATCGGCATTAACTAAAGCAAACATCTTCACATGCTCATCGTTTAATTGCCCATGATAAATGTACTAATTTTCTTTCTAAGATTCTGTAATGAGAATGTCATATCCTAATTATTACAATCATTAAGAGAAATATACTAAACACATTCATAAACATTTATCAATGATGACACCCTCAATATTAGGGATGAACTACGAACGGATGTATCAAAGATTGGTTAGGATCAGTTTCTTAAACCAAAATTTGACCCGGTAAATTAGAGATATGATTAGATAAAATAAATTAAACTTCCACAAAAATTAAAAATAACTTATACATTTAATTTTTATAAAATCTCTTCCATTTAACTCTTTCAAAAGCTTAAATTATTGAGAAAATTTAATTTAGCCATTTCAAACCATCTTCCTTTTATCTTTATCAATTATTTTTAATCTACTTTTTTTTATCTCCATTTCTAAATTAAATTTTAATATAACAACAAATAGATGATCTTAGTGAAATTAGCTTCAATTCCTTTAAATAAAATTTTAAATTTAAGTCTTATAAATAAAAAAAAATATAATTAAAATATTTTTTTTACAAAGATTTGTTTTGTTATTTATAGACCCGATAAATATTTTATACTAATAATAACCTAATTACATAAAAAAAGTAAATTTTAATATTTTTAAAAGAAATTATTATCATTTTAAAATTATATATCACAATTAAAAATATTTATTATAAATCTTTATATATTAAAAAATTATTTATAAATTTAATGGTTATGCACGGAAAATTTATACTATCCTCCAATCACAAATTATCATTATATAATTTTTAAAAGTAATTATCATTAAAATTAATAAACTTATTATATATCATCTAACACGTTGATAAATATAAAATCATTCTGACTTAAATAGAGATTTTGAATTCAAATAGAAATTAATTTATTATGATTAATTATGATTAAATAATAATATAAAATTATTTTAAACAATCAATTAATGGATAACTTATTTTATTTTATTTATTATATACAATACTCATACTCAAAATACTAATTCAATTGGAAAACATAATTTGAAGCCGCTCTACAAAGTACTACATAGTTTGTCTTAATCAATTAAAGAAACATAGTAATTTGAAAGATAGAAAAATAAAAGAACATTGGAGGAAATAATGGCACAATTACAGCAAAGAGAGGAGATTGGCAATATAGTAGTAACAAGAAACTCCACACATAATAAACAGCCAACAGATGTTAATCCATCTAAAGTCTGAATGGGTGTGACACACAAGAAAAACGAGCCTATTGTTTTTTTCTTACACCAAGCACCTAACTCTCACTCCTTCTTCTTCGCTTTCTTCACACTCCCAATTTGCTCACCATGATCTCCAATTCTCTTCCCTCGTAACCAGATCATCCAAAATGATGAATCACGATTCCGACGACCAACAGCATCACATTCTCCACGCCTCCCAGGACGACGAGATAATGGACTCGCTGATCCTCCACCACGACGACGACGGCTCCTCCGTTCACCATCACCACCGTCCTACGTCGCCGCAAAGCCCTAATTCCCCTTTCAACTCGTTCCTTGACCCTCCCTCTTACGCCGATGCAATCTTCACCTCCTTCGATTCCAACGGCCACGACCAAGCCGTCGAGTCCCCCGCCGCCCGATTCGGCTCCGGCGACTACCTCCACATCTCCGTCACCGATCCTCAGAAGGAGCAGGACCTCGCCACCTCCACCTCCCTCGTCCCTGGCGCCGCCACCTTCTACACCTACCTCATCACCACGCTCATCAACCTCCCTGAATACGGCGGCGTCGGTTCCGAGTTCGCCGTCCGGAGGCGATTCCGTGACGTGGTGGCGCTCTCGGAACGGCTGGCGTTGGCGTATCGCGGGTTCTTCATCCCGGTGCGGCCTGACAAGAGCACGGTGGAGAGCCAGGTGATGCAGAAGCAGGAGTTCGTGGAGCAGCGGCGCGTGGCGCTGGAGAAGTACCTCAGGAAGCTGGCGGCGCACCCGGTGATCGGGCGGAGCGAGGAGCTCAGGCTGTTTCTCGAGGCCAAGGAGCGGCTGCCGCTGGCGAAAACCACCGACGTTGCGTCGCGGATGCTCGATGGCGCCGTGAGACTGCCGAGGCAGCTGTTCAGTGGAGAGGCGGAGCTGGGAGAGGTGGCTCAGCCGGCCAAGGGCGGGAGGGACTTGCTCAGGATTTTCAAGGAGTTGAAGCAGTCTGTTGCCAATGACTGGGTTGGGAGCAAGCCCCTTGTTGTGGAGGAGGATAAGGAGTTCATGGAGAGGAAGGATAAGTTGGTGGATTTTGAGCACCATCTTAGCAATGTTTCTCAGCAGGTTTTGTGTTTCACTGATTTTGCCTTTAGTGTTTGTTAGTTCACTATGGTGCATTTTGGGTAATAAGCTTAACCATGTGCTTATTCAGTAAGTTCATTATAAGATTAACTATGGTGCATTTGGTAATCAGCTTAAAGTTCTTATTCAGTAAGTTCATTATGAGATTAACTATGGTGCATTAGAAGCTTAACCAAGTGCATTTGGGTAATGAGCTTAATTAAATGCTTATTCAGTAAGTTCACTATAAGGTTTTGGCTTCCATGTTTGGTAATTGACTATGGTGCATTTGCGTAATCAGCTTAATTACATGCTTATTCACTATGAGATTAACTATGGCGGCATTATAAGCTTAACTAAGTGCAGTTGGGTAATGAGCTTGACTAAATGCTTATTTGATAAGTTCATTATAAGCTTCCATTTTTGTTAGTATGGTGCTTTTGGGTAATCAGCTTAACTATGTGCTTATTCAATAAGATCATTAAAAGCTTAACTAAGTGCATTTGGGTACTTAACCAAGTAATAATTATCGAAAGAAGTTTAAGAGTTTATAAGAAGCTTTAAGTTGCTTTTGAGCTTATCCTAATACCTGCTAAAGCACTTAATTATAAGATATGTCTAAATAATTCTGTAAAAGCACTTCCAAACACTCTATGGATGCATGTTATTATAGCTTATTATGGGGGAAATAATAGCACTTTTTAGTAGCTTCTTGAAAGAGATTTTGAAAAAAATATTGTTAGTTGGTTGAATTGAAAGGCATTCCTCTTCAAGTGTTGCTTTGGTTATTGAATTTTGTTTAAAATGTGCCCCTTTTTTGGAATTGTGTTACCATGTCCATTTTTGTCATGTGGAACTGAATAAGAACAATATTGTTTTCCCTTTTTGATTGCTGAGCTTGATTTTGTTTATCCGCATTGACCTGCAGGCTGAATCCCTTGTCAAGTTTCAGCAAGACATGGGTGAAACGATGGGTGAACTAGGTCTGGCTTTTGTTAAGCTTACAAAATTTGAGACAGAAGAAGCCATATTTGAGTCTCAGAGAGTTCGAGCTGCTGACATGAGAAATGTGGCAACTGCATCTGTTAAAGCAAGCAGGTTATATAGAGAGCTGAATACACAGACAATCAAACATTTGGCAAGTACACATATTCTTATGACTTATGATAGAACCTTTAAGCTTGTTTATAAATCTATGGTGGAATCTCTCATGATGATAGATGCGTTAACCTCCTGATATATTCCCTAACTATTTTCTGTTGTTGATGAGTAATATTTTCTTTATGTTGCAGGATAAACTACATGAATACCTTGGGACAATGCTAGCTGTCAACAATGCATTTTCTGACAGATCGAGTGCATTGTTGACTGTTCAAACTCTCTCATCAGAACTAGCTTCTTTACATTCACGGGTGGAAAAGCTTGAAGTTGCTTCATCCAAAATATTTGGTGGAGACAAGTCTAGGATGCGGAAAATTGAAGAGTTAAGAGAAGCCATTAGAGTTACTCAGGATGCTAAAATTTGTGCAGATAGAGAGTATGAACGAATCAAGGTAACATTTTACTTACCTTATATTGGGTTGTCCTCTCCCTTCTTTGACATATGTAACTCCGACTCAGCTGTAGTCTTGCAACTTTGAGCTTTTATCCCCCTGCATATTAACTCATTTTTCACTTTCAGAACTGACTTATCCATATTTTATTTGTCATACTATACAATGCATGTCTCCATATTTGTCATATATTGAAGATTATTGTCTTCATTTGCTTTTGTCTCATGTGTCCATACAACATATATATAAGAGAATAAGAGATAATTACACTTCGATCTTGTTTGTTTTAAAAATTATACCTACCTCTCTTATGTCTCTTGTTTTGTTAATTTTAAGGTAATGTGTATGTTTCTTGCATAAAAATAAGGGAGGTATTGTAATTTTTTAAAAATAAAGGGTCTTTAAGCATAAGAGTACTACAATATAAAATAAGGGACGTAAGTGTAATTTCTAAATCAATTAAGTTTTAGGTGTAATTATCTCTAACTTCAAGATAGATCGGTGATTCAGTGTAATTACCCTATATATAGAATATAAAATATATATTATACCCCATGAGGAGGCTTTACTACAAGTTCCATGCAGGATAGTGAGTGGAAGTTTCAGGCATACATATATATAAAAGCTAAGAGGTTTAGGTGTAATTATCCCTAATTTCAAGAGAGATTGGTGTAACTATCCCTATATACTGGGTTCTGATTCCTCTGGTTTTATGGGCTGAGTGAACTTGACACAGGATTAGTTCACTGGTTTTTCAATACAATCAATAGTAAATTTAGTCAATAGATTTAAACTTAATTTCTAAATCCTTGCCATCTCATCTCAATATTGTAAAATCCAGTATTTTAAAAACTGGGTCCATCATTAAATTGGTGAACAGGTGAAAAAATGGGTCCATCAAAATGAATATTATATTTTTATTAATATTTATTGAACTAGTCCAATATTTTTTATTATTATATAATAGATCAAATAATAAAAAACAAGAAATCATATGGAATCAAGTTAGGTAAAAATTTAAATTAGCACAAAACAACCATATTAGATGTCCTGCAAGATTTATAAAAAAAGGTTAAATAACCTTCCACCAAGTGGCATTTGAAGTTAAAGCAAAAAAAAAAAGATAACCATTATTATGTTGAAAGTGCATCAATATACTACATGGGACACTAAGTGGAGCATCCAAGCATATATTTTATATCAAAGCTTCAAGTTAATCAATATGTTGCATAGTGCTTCAGAGTCTCACATAGTCACATTAGACATCGATTGAAAAATTCAAGCATGTAGCATATCTAAAAGTTAAGGAGACTACATTTGAGTCCCACGTAAGATAATGAGTATAAAACATGCAAGCATATAATATATACAAAAGCTAAGAGTAGGGAAATCCATCTCATGCCTTGCTTATACAGTTATACATAGCTTGTATTAGACGACCACTATTTGGCTCAACAAATATTTTTTAGAGTTAAACAACTCTAAAAATAAAAAACAGTTCAAACTAATATGTTTTGCAAGTGAGACCTGTTTATCTGTTTTTCCCTTCCTGTTCTTGGTTCCTCTTTCTCCCGCTCCTGCTTTATGGGTTAAAAAAACTGAACACAGGATCAATTCACTAGGTTTTCAGGTTGAACCAGCCCAGTTATTTAATCAACAGTAAAATCTATAAATTTGGTTTCATTAGGACTAAACTTGTATTGATTGATGAGGTAAGTTTGTATATGTGCAGATTAGAATCAGATGAAGGCACGGGCAGTAAAATTTGTTTATAATGTTTGCTTCATCTGATATTTTGTTTTGGAGAAATTGTTAGAAGAAGCATCCCATGAAAAGAAAAAATTCAGCTGATCTAGTATCAGCTAATTTAGGCTCTATATAACAGTAGATTCTGTATGGCATGATTCACCTGCCCCAAAATACTCTAGCTCATCTGTTATTCTCAGTTATGGTAGACTCTGAATCTGCTTTTTTGTTGTCACTAATGCAATCACAAAAAACCTTTGGGTTGTTTCGATGGAACTAAGGGAAATTTTATGAGTCACATCAAATGAGAAGACTGTGGAGGCCAGAGGAAGTAAAATTTGTACTTTCCGATTTACAGTTTTGTTGAGATCCATATATGTTGGATGATCTTTTCATCTTTTTTGTCAAAATAGGTTCCAGTTTTTCATCTCTTAACAATTTGTTCCATTATATCTTTGTTTATCGGTTCTCCAGATTAAGATGTGATTTCGTTATATGTATTGTTCATATTTAGTTCAAATTTCTATTAAGATTTAAGAAAAAACAAAATATCAATTAAAAAGTTTATGAAATATTGTTGGGAAGTCTTTATCATGGAATACTGTGTCAAAAATCAAAATATCACTTATGATTGTGGAATGTTTGCAGGAAAATAATAGGAGTGAACTTGAAAGAATTGATCAAGAGAGGAATAGTGACTTCCTAAGCATGCTGCGAGGGTTTGTTGCAAATCAAGTAAAGCTCATTTATCTTCTATGTTCTGTAAGCTGTTGCGTTTATCTTTTTGATTCAGAACACTAACTATTCTTCTTCACCCATTTTACAGGCAGGCTATGCAGAGAAGACAGCAACTGTGTGGGAGAAGCTTGCGGAAGAAACGGCTGCTTACTTGAGAGACAGCAGCTAAAATGTACTTGGCTGTAAATTCTTGTTTTTGCCTTTTTTATGCAGAAAAGTAGTTCTAGATTTTGGTTCCATTAATTTAATCTTATGTAGTTACATTACTTTAGACGAACTTAGTGTTAGCTCAGAGTTGTATATGCATATATCCCTTTTATTTTTGTCCGACATTCAAGATTTCAATGTGTTTTAAGTTTTAACTAATCTGAGTTGTACATTTCTTGTTATTCCTTTGATTTTCATGTTATAAAGTAATGTTTAATTTTTGTTGTGCAGTTGTGTATCTAATAATAGTTACATTGGACGAACTTGGTATGAAAAGAATACGGATGACTATGTTTTCCTTGGTTTAATTGGAGAGAATAATATTAAAACTAATGTTCAACTTTTTCTTTCCACTTTCTCTCCAATTAAACCAAGGAATCTTTCAATTTTAATTGGAGTAATCTTTCAATTTAAACTTTAAAAACTATTGGTTTTAATTGGAGTAATCTTTCAATTTAAACTTTAAAAAAATATTTTCTCCTCCCTGACAGGCCATTAGTTTTAATATTATTCCTTTTATTTTCATGTTATAAATTAATGTTAAAACGCCGCAGCAATCATCTATTATGAAATGAATTAATGAAGTGTTAAAGATAACACTTGCTGATTTGAAAGCACAGTATGTACAGATACACTAGGCACTCCAAACAAGCAAAAATCAATGTAAGAATGAAAGAATAGACTGTCCCTACCGTGCCACCACTACTACCCCGTTAGTCCTAAAGAGAAACGTAAACAAAAAAATTGTCCACATAGCACACCCAATATTCATTCACTAGTCGAAGGAATGGCTCCATCGTCACCCGAACTGGCTGCTGATATCTCTGGTCTAATCTCTTCAAGCTGCTGAAGGACTTGCTGAACTTCTAGTCGTGCTGATGGAGAAGGATCAACACAGTGCAAAGCAAGCTTCAACGTGTTCAGCATCTCGTCGCCATATGTTGAAGCATCTCTCATCAACTCTACATCGAAGACCTCATTTGTCCACTCCTCTTTGACAATGGATGCAACCCACTGAGGTAAATCCACGCCATTCATAGCCTCACCAGGTGGCTTCCCCGTTAGGAGTTCTAACAAGATGACACCAAGACTGTATACATCAGTTTTTGTGTTGGCTTTGTTAAGCTTCGAGAGCTCGGGTGCTCGGTATCCCAATGCTCCAGCAGTGGCAATCACGTTAGAATTAGCTGCAGTTGTCATCAACCGAGAAAGACCAAAATCAGCTATTTTAGCATTCGTATTCTCATCCAGCAGCACATTGCTGGACGTAAGGTTCCCATGTATAATGTTCTCATTGGAATGAAGGTATAACAAGCCACGAGCCATTCCCTGTGCTATTTTCATCCTTGTTGCCCAATCAATTGCTGTTTCTGGTCCACGAGCTACACAAAAATGGAAAACAGTCAAAACAATAGTGTTAAGATATGAAACAAATATTCAACCATGGAAAGAAAAAAATTATCATAGCAAACTTACCATGTAGGAAAGAAGCAAGACTTCCATTAGGCATGTAATCAAATACTAAAAGCTTTTCTCCTTTGGGTCCTAAGTAATAGGCTCTTAATGCCAAAAGATTTGGGTGTCGAATTCTTCCTATAACACTAACTTCAGATTCGAATTCTCTCTGACCTTTAGTGATCTTTTCCCTCAAACGTTTCACTGCAGCTTGACTTCCATCCTCTAATGTAGCCTTGTACACAGTTCCATATGTACTCTTTCCCATTATCTCTGCTGTTGCACACAAGAGATCATCAGCTGTAAAAGCCAATGGTCCATCAAAATGGACTAGTTTGCCTCCGGCCTCGCCACCCGCTTCGGCTTCGCCTGCGACGGGAGGAACTCCTTTTTCTGTCCTGGCAGCAGCTGCAGATGCAGATGCTCTCCCTGTGGCCTGGCCAGCCTCTGCATTTGATGTTGCTCTTTTTCTGATCAAGCAGAATAGCAGAATGCAGCAAATTGTTACCAGAACTACAAGGAGCACTCCAGCTACTATGAGAATTATGTCTTTGGTGCCTAGTTTCTTATGATGACGG
The DNA here is from genome assembly GCF_000004515.6 of Glycine max. NCBI lineage: Eukaryota > Viridiplantae > Streptophyta > Magnoliopsida > Fabales > Fabaceae > Glycine > Glycine max. The sequence continues at coordinate 46,573,888 of NC_016089.4, read as the reverse complement.
TGTTCTGATATTTCATGAGGTGAACCAGAAGGAGCTTGGGAGGGACATGGGGTTGAAGGGCTGTAGCCACATAGTTGAATATTCCCCACAAATGAGCTTGGGTTAAATTTTTGGGCAAGTAGGGTTGGAACTGGACCAGAGAGGTTGTTATGAGAAACGTTGAAGAAACTAAGACTACGCAGATTGTCAAAGGAGACTGGAATTTCTCCACTGAGATTATTCAGTGACAAATCAAGCTGTGTAAGCTTTGAAATGTTTCCAACACTTTGAGGTATGTGGCCAATAAATTGGTTTCTGCTCAAAATTAGAACAGAAAGATTATGTAATCTACCTAAAGCTTCTGGGATGGGATTGCCAAGGTGGTTGTTCTCTACATTTAAGAGAGTGAGTGAGGAAACATTAGAGAGAGTAGCAGGCAAGCTTCCATTCAAGTCATTATTAGAAAAATCCACTGTCTTTAGTCTAGAAAGGCTTCCTATTTCATCTGGGATAGCTCCACTAAACTGGTTATGACTAAGAGAAATCTCTGTAAGTTCACTCAAGCTCCCCAAAGAAGCAGGAATGCTTCCGCTCAACAAGTTATGATCTAGGATCAGATTTCGAAGGCGAAAGAAGTGATTTTTCAAGCTACCACCCCATGTGTTAGGAATAGAGCCCGAGAGATTATTGTGTTGAAGAGACAAGTAGGTGAGAGAAGTTAAGCGAGTTAGGCTAGTTGGTATTGGGCCAGACAAGGAATTAAAGCTCAAGTTAAGCCAATAAAGCTTAGTGGCATTCCCAAGGCTCATGGGGATTGTCCCAGTGAGCAAGTTATTGCTGAGGTCCAAAGACTGAAGCAAAGGAAATGATGACCCTAACGAAGGAGGGATGGACCCTGTGAACCTATTGTTGAAGAGCTGAACCCCTCTTAGGTTGAGAAGAAGTCCAAGTGCTGAAGGGATTGAACCACCAATTTGGTTGTCGTGAAGGCTAAGCTTTCTAAGCCCTCTAAGTTGGCCGATCCTCTCAGTGATGTGGCCCTTCAAACCCTTCCATGGAAGCTGGATCACAATAACCTGTCCCCGAGCACACTTGATACCAACCCAAGCTCCAGAACAAGCTCCATAGCCAGTGTCGTTCCAGCTTCTCAAGAAGCCTTCAGGGTCAACCAGCTCTTGCTTCAACGCTTCAAGTGCTAGGAAGTTTGACTGTGCCACAACCACCCCATCCCAACGCTCTTCACTCGCCACCACTGGCACCATGAGAATCCACAAACAGAAAAACAACTGGAAAAAATGACTACTTGGGTTGGGGTTAAAAAACCATTTTGAGGTCAGGTTCTTGTCCTCCATTACAGCAAAATGGAATAATAGTAGGAGCAAGAAAGAAGGTGGAGTGAACTAAAGAAGAAAAAGTAGGAGACTTTGATTGATTATTATCACTATTACTTGGTGAGTGTCCATAAGACCCAAACAAAACTGATTGGTATTGTGAGAGAGAAGAGAGTAACAAAGGAAAAAGAGTTGGATGAGTGAGTGGGGCGCGCGGGGTGAGGAATCTTGGGTTGGGAAGAAAGAGCAAAAACTGAAGACAGACAATTGTCAGGTGGGTGTGGAGTTACAGTACAACCCCACCTCTTGTTGCTTCTTAGTTTTCATTGCAAAGACAAACGGCTAGTTTTTCTTTTTCTCCTTACAATAAACTATGCACATTTATTTGTTCTTTTCTTCAATGTTGATTTTCTGGTCTGTCCGCAACCCAAAGTCCCAACGGCTATTTCTTCTTCTTCTTCGCAGTGTATGCCCATCCCATTTCTGCTGCATTATTCAGCTCCGGACCGCAAAACTACAAAATGCTGCCAAATTACTCACTTGCCCCTCACCACTTCACCTGAGTAGTAGATCCGGATTCAGCCCGGTTGGATCTTTTGAGTGATGGGGTCAAATCTGATTCAATCCAATTAATACATGATATGATATGCAGGTTGCATAAGGAATTCTATTTTTTTCAACCCCATCAACCTTAATTATATAATTAAATTTATCATTACATATAAATTAATTATTAAATATAAAACACATTATTTTTTATATTATTAAATTAAATCATTCATGATTTTTTTCTTTTAAGTTATTATTTTTATCACTGTCTTAATTTTATTTATATTTTCTCATTCTAATATAATACTTTATTTTTATCTTGGATAAAAATATATTATTATTGAAATTATTACTTTTATTAATCAACTATTGTCATAATTTAGTCTCTTTTAGATATATTTAATCATTATATACTTATAAAACTTTATATAAAAATAAATTAATCTAAAAATATTTTACAAAATATAAAATAATTTTTACATATTCAAACTTAATTAACCCAATCCGATCCAACTCGTTTATGATTGAGTTGGATGTGTAATTCTTTTTGCATAAACCCGACCCAACCTTAAAAAAAATAGTGTGATCTTCACATGTAACAATCTTGTTTGAGCTTTAATTAAATTGGAATAATCTTGTATCAATTGATCTACAAGTTTAATGATACGGTAAAGTTAAATTAAGACTTTAATATATTTTTTTATCTTTGGAAATGTGTAATTGATAAAAAAAAAAAAAATTATGGCCTATTTTGTTTTTATTAAAAAATTCTTTGATTTTTATTTTTAAGAAAATGAAATAATTAATGTCTATTATTACATGACATTCACTATCTTTTTATGTTTTTAAAAAAGGCCAAGTGACAATATAGGTTTTTTTTTTTTTGTGATCAAGTGACAATATAGGTTTTATTTTTTTTTTGTGATCAAGTGACAATATAGGTGAGACATATTGAGTTATTGCTTTCACACTTTTCATGTTTCTTCCTGCACTTTCATTTTTTTTTTCTGGAATGTAAAATTATATTTGAGAATGCAATTTCTTTTGGCTTTTGAAATAATCATTCCAAAAGTAAAAAAAACCATTCTGAAAAAAGTGTAGGAAACAACATGAGTGCAAACAGTAATAACCGACATATTGGTATCGTAATATAATAATGTCGACATGTTATACTTGTAAAGTTTTTCCCCTAAATTTCCAGAGTAAGTATTGTTTATTTAACTTAAAATGAAGATTAGAAAAAAAAAATTAAATGAATTTTTTTACAGGGACCAAAACCAAAATTTACTTGTTCATAAGGATAAAAAACAGTATTTTCGAATTTATGAAAAATATAAAGTAAATGATTTTTAGAGATTTTCTATTTCAGAAAGTATTTTTCAAAATACATCTAAACCAACATTACAGAAACGAATGTTTGAAGTAATTATTAAACAGTGCTTCGTCGTTCCAGAATCAAAAAATTGAAAAGGAAAGAAACAAAGTTTGGTACACTGATTTCTCACAATTTCAATCGTTGTGTATTCTTCTAACAATCAAAGTCCCTTTTAGGTTAAATTTTAATACCTTAGATTGACATAAGATGGGAGGAGGGAAAATTGATGAGAAACGGTGAGAAGGGTTTGGAGAACAACGAGATAGAATACAGAGAATAGGGTTTACATTTTTTAATAATATATAAGAGGAGTGTAGAAGGGTATTTTGGGCATATAGAATATTTATAAGACAATTTAAAGAAATAATAAAAGGGGAGTGTACTTAGGAAAAAACGGAAGTGGATATAGCAAATGACTCTGCGTTCTCCTTCAACTCAACAGCGAAAGCCTTAGCTCATAGCTCGTTCACCGTAGCTCCCAAATCCATTGTCCAAAATCGCATCTCAAATCGAACATTGGTCTCGAATAGAAATTCGTTGCAATTTCTGATTGTTATTTTCTGATTTTCTCATCGATTGTGATTTTTCTTATATGCTTACAAATTGCTAGTTCAACTTATCATGTTTGTCATTTTTCTGTTCAGGAATTTTAGGCCAAGGTTGCTAGTATTGGCAGGAATCAGGATTAACTATAGTTCAAACCTAGTAATTCTCGTTCCCTTTGCTTCTTCACAATGTTATTCAAATTGTTTTGTGATTTTTTAATTTTTCAGTTCAGCATTTGACTCTGTAGATTAATATTTTTGTTTGAGCGAGTTTGGTATTTTGGTATGAGATATATAGATGATTTTTCTGTATTCATTTACAGTTTCAATGTTGAGATACATTGACTCGTGTTGTAGTTGGCATTTTTAGGTTTAAAGTTAATAGAGTTATGTAGATTGGATGCAGAAATGGTTTAGTCTTTTTCATAGGAGGGGTATAGAAGGAGAGCGAATTCATAATTGTTGGTAACTTGGTATAGGAAGTCATGGTAAATTGGTAATGACAAGCACCATCTTTCCTTTAGGCTAGCTTATTTGCCAAACCTTGGCTTTGAAGAATGGGCTACAATTGAACCTTAGTGTTTTTTCTGTCTTTTTGGCACTAGCCACTTCTTATCAACCTTCACGGTAACATTACATTTCAATGGATGAAATGACCATGGTCTTGAAACCAAGCAAAGTAATATCTGCATTGCCTACTAGTATACGAGCTTTATTGATATTTGGTGATATAGACTACATAATCTACATTTTAATGTCTCTGGTTGTCACTATTGGTAATTGGCATGCATTTTTGTGCATATACAGGCTTCCTGTTAATGCATATAGCCACCCATTCAAGATGTGGGCTAATTGTTTCTTTTAATTTAGTGTGCTGGCCCTAACCCACTGGTGATGGTCTATATTGACAGCTACTAGGTTTCAATGTTTAATTATTTGATAGAGAAAAGTAAATTCAGCTGATTTTATTTGATAGAGAAACCACCGTTACAGAAATATGAAAGAGGAAGAGGTGAATCATTGCCAGATTCAGGAATGGTATCCAATGTTCAAATCTGTATCCATCAAGACCTTAATTCATCAACTTCCTGAATCATTTATTCAGCACCTTCTTGATGACTCAGGGCCCTTCCTGTTGCCTGTTTCTGTCTTAAATGAAGATGCATTACCCAATAGAATTCATAACCCAGATGAGGAAGAAGATTTTCAGGTGTCAGAGGGATCTGGTGATGAAGCAGAAGCATGGAATTTTGATCCTCCCTTCCTGTTGCTCTCCTAAATGGTATCCATCCCTTCAGCCAGACATGGAATTTGGATGTTATGTACGGAATTAGAAATTAATTGGAATTTCTCAACGGGAGGTTACTACTTTTAATCCTGTTTTGCTTGAAAAGAAGAATGATCTCCTTTTACTGATACAGGCATTTTTCAACAATCATGTGAGGGCTAAATTTGAGTCAGAAAACTACGCATTTGATGTATGCATTACAAAGGATGAAAGAGTTAAGATTGTGGATTCCAACCCTTGGGGTGCCTTTACATTGTCATTGTTGTTTACATGGGATGAATTAGACCATATTCATAGTGAAGGAAATGATGTGGAGTTTAGAATTGTGGAAGATCGTTGTGCTGTTAGGCCAGGCCTTAAAACAGCAGTCCCATTTGATTATTTGGATACCAGCCCGGGGAGTGGATCAATTTCTAAAAAAATGCAGATGAAGAGTTAAGACGACAATCTACAGGAGCTGGTTGGGATCAATTTAAATTGAAACTAATTTATGATGCTTTTACTTATTCAGAGATTAAATAGTGAAATATATATAACTATAGTTATCATTCCATGAGAAAACACCAGAGACCATTACATGAGAAAATTGTAAACATTAGTTCATAAAATATTAACAATAAAGCAAGATCAAAGTTCAATTCATTGGTAGTAGATTGCTCAGTATGTTCATCCGATCCTAGCACCAAGCACATGCACCTGAACTGTTTTTATTATTTGATCTTCTCCTGATATAATTTCACATATGCATGCATCATTTTTTTTATCTTGTTCTTTTTACAAAAACTTTCCCACCATGCATACTCGACCCCCATGCCATTCAGACACTTTTGCTACTTCGGAATAGATGAATGTCCGTTGTGGCAAGCCATGATAGTCTCGTAATTCATCTCTTTGAGTATCCTGTAGCAACAAAAAAGTTACACAACTGTAATTTTTAATTCTCAATTAGACAACTCAATTAATCAATACATACAAATGTACCTAACATATATAATTGACAAATGGTAAGTAAATACCTCGCGTTGGAAGCATTGGCAACGTAAAAAGGGTAATCTGTTCTGGAAAAGTAAGGGACGAGTCCTTAATCACATTTTTTGGAACATGCTGCAATAAGGAGGAGTGAAGTGAAAAGTAAGAACATGTAATAGTTGTGAGTTGTGAAAAGTGAAATTGCAGCAACGGGGCTTAAAGAGTGACAGAAAGTAAAGAATCATTCAATTAACACTTTAATTTCAACATGAGCATAATAATATAGAGAGATTTAAAAGTGTTTACAGTCCAAAGGAAATTTAACTACAAGTTGTGCTCCAATGCCAAAAAATCCAATATTTGTATTCACAAGTTATAAAGGAGAGGACTAGAAGAGACCATATAAGGATTTTAACCAATTCGTTGGGTCTGCATTTGAGGAGCTTTGCTTCAAAATATGGATCTCCCTGCTGAATATACATTTGTGGATTTCATAGTCTTCAAGATGAGGACCTTCAACTATAGGACTGGAACTAGAAGCATTCTCCCCTAAACCAGATTAATCAATCATCAGGGTAAAGGCTGATTCATGCACTCATAGATACAGAAATTAGACACACGACAAAAACAAAATCAAAAACCAGTTTTCACCATAAAGTTAAACTTACTGTTGGAGGCTCTAAGAGGATGTGTTTGACTCTTCGTGTATTCAGCACTATGTTCTTCACTCTCTTCTTCCATGTCTCTATACTCATCATCATCATTGTCATCATCCTCAGCTTCTTCATGTTCTTCATCATCTGTAATATCTATCACCTCATCTTCTTCTTCAACTTCTGTCTTTTCACACCGTGACGATTGTTCAAGAATTACAACCTTGAAAATGTTGGCCCCATCATACTTAAAAACAAGATAATCTTCTTTTCCTACAAAGTTTTCTTCTTGAAAAACCTTCCAACCCTCTTCAAAGTAAATTTTGTTTCTAACAAGACGTGTTTTCACATTCCAAACTCTCGTACCAACATTTGTGAGGATGACATCCGCAGGGATCCTCCATCCTTGTAAGCGTGTACATTTCACAAAAGCATCTGGGATAAGCTGAAATTTGAGGAAAAGCAGAAGATCAATAAGATCCCGTAAAAAAAAAAACGTGGTATGTATGACACACACATCATGTTATCAAGATAAATGTCATGATCTATATGATCCGTTACAATATTCTAAGTAGAAATCTAAGGACAATAATGTCATATCTTTATGTAAGTCTAGGTTGAAGAAAGTATATTAAAGAAAATAACATGCTTTCAGAGTGTTCCTCCAGATTGAAGACTGTGACAAAGTACTTCTTGGCAGCCATTGGGTTATCCAAAGCTTTTGCAACTCGTGAAAATTTGACACTCTCTCTTGTGATATTCAAAACAATGAAATTTGGTCAAGAAATTGAAATGCCAGAAGACATCTAATAGACTCACATATATAGCCTGAGTGGGTACCTAGCAAGTAATACTTCCGTAGAAGCACTGTAGTGAGTAAAAATAATGCACTGACTGCATGAGAACATTCTATTAATATAACATATTGTCATTGATAAATATTAAATCAATCTATTTATTTACATTTTTAAATTAATACCAAAAAATAAATAAAGAAAAAAAGAGCCACCAATAAGATTAGATCCATACATGTCAGTCAATCACAAAGAGAAAGAAAAGAAAAAAAAATGATAAGAGTTCTAAATGATCCTATCAATATCAATGTAATTAACAAAAAAAAATTATTTTTTGGCAAAAAAATATTATAAGTTTTGAAAATTCTATTTTATTTTTTATTTTTCAAATCTCATTTATCTCCTCTTCTTGAAAAAAAAACAAAAATATTATAAGTTTTGAATATTTTATTTTATTTTTTATTTTTCAAATCTCATTTATCTCCTCTTCTTGAAAAAAGAAACAAAAAAATTATTTTTATTTTCCTTGTATTTTAAATTTATTTAAAAATTTAACTCTTTAAATACTTCTCTCACTTTTGTCTCTCATTTTTTTTCCTGTCTTTTCTCTCTCACATGGAAATCTAATATACAGAAGAAAACTGCATCTAAAGTCCAAACCTGGATTACAAAGTAGAAATTAAAGCTCCACAAAAATATCCCATTCTACCTTGTTCAGTGGTTGCATTGTCTGTACTCGCTAGTGATGATGTTATTAAAAGATATGCTATTTCAGAAAAGCTTAACCTAGCTCAAGCAACTTTCAGTTCTACCACTACTATCAACTAGGTTGCTTATATAAGTAAATTAGGCCTATTAATAAAATTTCAGTTTCATGATATCACTGAAAATTGCAGCTTGCAGGCTTTAAATTATACGATTTGATTCTGTAGCCGTATCAAGCATTATATAAATGTCTTCCCCTTGATATCATGTGTCAACTGCAAGAATAACAACTTTACCCCTCACCCCTGGCATGTTTTCTACAGGATTGCATTTTTGTACTAAAAGTCACATACATAAACATAACTGATGAAAAAATATTATACAAACATTATAGCCTACTAAAAGATAAATAATAGAAAACACTGGTCAAGTTTTTTGATAGGTCTTAAGAATTAATGTTATATAATAATTTTTATAGGAATTATCTTAAAAGTGATACATACCATCATTTTTTATTAATTAATAGTGTAACATTTTCACTCAAACAATGTATGAAAACTAAATTCATTGACATATAGTAATATTTTGTAAAAAGTCTTCATTTTAAGAATACTTTTAAATTCAAACACATGTACCTTTTATCATTTATGATTTTTAATATATACATTTATATGAGAAAAACAACGTATACATAAATTAATGAAATTAATTAAACATGATTTACACAACTAGTCGAATTAAAAATATTTTAAAAGTAGCCTATTTAAGAAATGTTTTGACAATAGCCTACTAGTAGGCCTGATCTTCAGCTTGGGCTAATTTTCTTTAGATGTTTAATGGGAAAAAACTTAATATTTACAATTATTTATACAAGTGTAAAAACATGTTTAAATATAAAGGTGTTTATGTACATGAATTACTTGCAAATTCAAATTGATGCAAACCAATCTAAATCATTGGGGTTATGGATATTTTGTGTGTTTGAATCCAATTTGAACCAATTCATTCAAATTTGATTTTTGGATTGGACCACCGATTTTAATTTATAAATTTATTGAATTATTAACTTGACCCATAAACCCGTTATTTGGTATTAAATTACTATTACTATTTATATAAGATATATTTTTAAATTAAAGAATCAAATAATACTATTCTTATATTATTAGTCATAACAATGATTATTAGAGGAAACACATTACACTTACACAACTTGAGTGATTGAGTATCTTAATTGAATTCAAGTTATTTAGTATTTTTGGTATAATGTGAAGTTTAAAAAATATTGAGGATAGGATGATTCGAGGAAAGATTGAAAAATTAAAATGAATGTTGTAACTTGCAATTCAAATTAATGTAACCGAGAATGGGGCACACACATTTTGAGTAACACTATGATAAAGATGATGTAATGGAATTTTATGTAATTTCTTTTGTTTGATCATTTTTATATTAGATATTAGATTATAAATTTGTATAGAGAATGTATATTCTTGTATTGTTGTACTATACTAATTTTGTGTGAAATTCAAGTGTATTTCAGTAAAATTTTAAATTATAAAAAATACCACACTTTAGTAATATGGTTATCATTCCATGAGAAAATAGCACAAACCATTACATGAGAAAATTGTAACACTATTTCATAAATATATTAACAATATGCAAGTTCAAAGTCCAATTCACTTGTAGTAGATTGCTTTGTGTGTTCATCCATTCCTAGTGCCAAACGGTTGAGGTGTTTGACAAGTGTACCAAATCGCTCTAAATAGTTATTCTCGAAAGTTCGAGTATCGTTTTTACAGAGATTTTATTGCACTTGATTGAATACTCTTCAATTTGTAAATGAGAAATGAATAGTAAAAAACAGGAATAAATGCAAGAGTAAATTGTTACTACTAGATCAAACAATTTAAAAAATAATTAATTAAGATGAAGATGCTAAGACCGGACAAACCTAATTGGCCTATGATGCATGAAATTATGATGTTTATCACCAATGCAATTGAACTAATTTTACCTACATCTGTCAGTTTTACTTTCCCCTAATGTCTCACGATGACAAGTCTATTTTAACTATCTATCTCCCAAATGCCTTTGTGAAGACTCAATAATTAAAATGCATTAAGGTTGAATTCTAGATGTTTGCTAAATGCATGGGCATTGGACCATCATTCTATGCCTAGCAATGCTGACCCAATGATTCTTTTCTTTATTTGTTATATTAGGTGTTACCCTTTCCCAAGCGTATAACCCCTAAAACTGATGCATGCATTGCCTCTTAAATCATTATTAGGAATACCCTCTCCCAAGCGAATAAAACCCAAAAGAAATTTATGACGTAAATGCAAGGTAAAAAGAAAAGAATTAGAACATAAAACCTGGAAGGAATTCTCTTTGCATTGATAACTCTTGAAGTACACCATACATTGTTGGCTTTTTAGGCCTGCTAAGCCCTAGCTAGGGGATTAACAACTCATGGTCATTGAGGGCTTACAACTGAGGGGTGAAAGAAAGAATGGATAGAAAAATAAAGAATATAGAGAGGGAGGGAGAGCTCAGGCTTAGAATGTTGAGAGAAGTGCTCTGAGGCGAGGTGTGTGATTCCCCCTAAACTGACTCTCTATTTATAGTTGCTGAAATGAACTTCGGGCTTTCGTAGGCGCCCTTAGCGTGACACCCCGTGCTTAGCGCGTTCAGATCATGCGCTTAGCGCGTGCAGGAGGTTTAGCGTGTGTTTATGTTGGATCGCGCGCTTGGCGTGTGCTCCGCGCTTAGCCCGAGTAACGAATCCTACGTCTTCGTGCTTAACGCCTCGCTTAGCGCCTGTGCTGCCTTGTCCGCTTAGCGCGTGACGCGCGCTAAGCTCGTGTACTAGACTGGGCCTACTTCCAATTTTCTTCTTTTTTTCAATTTTTTTTTTTTTTTTTGCCTTTTTACTTGTTATACCTCTAGCCTTTGGATCTGCAACCCATAATTTAAATTTTATCAATTCTTTAACTTTTAATTATAAATAACTATTAAATAATTAATTTTAAACCAAAATTTGCCTAATTTTCTATTATTAATTCACAATTATTTAACAGTTATCACAACCACATGCACTCAAAATATTCTTATATTCGATTTTCTCTTGATATAATTTCACATATGCATGCGTTATTTTTATCTTGTTTTTTTCTACAAAAACTTGCCCACCCTTTCGTACATACTCTACCATCATGCCACTCACACACTTTTGCTACCATCATGCCACTCACACACTTTTGCTACTTCCGAATCGATGGGTGTCTGTTGTGACAAGCCATGATAGTCTCGAAATTCATTTCTTGGAGCATCATGTAGCAACCAAATGGTACAATTTCAAATTCGCAAGACAACCCAATTAATACTTACAAATGTCCCTAACATATAGTTGTCAAAATGGTAAGTAACTACTAAAATTATACCTGGCGTCGGAAGCATTGGCAACGTGAAAGGGTAATCTCTTATGGAAGAGTGAGGGACGAGTCTTTAATGATACCTGTTGGAACGTGCTGCAATGAGGAAGAATGGAGTGAAAAGTAAGAACATGTAATAGTTGAGTTATGAAAAGTGAAAATTGCAAAATCGTAGCTTAAAGATTGACAAAAGAATGATAAAAAAAAAGTGACAGAAAATGAAGAACCATTCTATTAACATATTAATTTCAACATGGACATAATGAACAAAGACTTCAGCTAATTGACTTGCTCAACTATCGACAAATATTGATTGCTTCAATGTTTTATAAGAATTAGAAGTTTTTTTGTAGGATACTAATTTTAGTAATTTATATATTAGAACTTACTATAAATGTAATTAGCGTATTCCAAAATATAAGTAAATTTCACTTGTTTATATCTTATTTAAAGAGATTTTTCTAAAATAAGTATGCAATATTTTTTCTTCTTTGGCTAAATTACAATTCTAATTTTTTTAATTTTTTAAATTCTTAATTTTGATCCCTGACTCTTGACTTTTAATTGTAATATTTAATTTTCCTAATTTTATAAATTGATAATTTTGGTCTCATTGATAAATTATTAACTAATAATTATAATTATTAAAGATATTAAATTAATTATAAACTAAATCAAAATAATTAATCATTAAAAAATTAACAAAAACTATTAATTCTAATGTAGTGTTACTTGCTAATAGAGTTGTATAGGATAACGGAGGTGCAAGCTGTGCTTGCGGACAAGAGGAGGAAAATAGTGTTATGGAAAATTAGGATTAATAATTTTTATTAAATTTTTTAATAATTAATTGATAATTAACTTAATAACTTAATTAATTATAATTATTTATTAATAATCTATCAAAAATATCAAAATCACTAATTTGTCAAATTAGGAAAATCAATCTAACAGATTACCAACTATGTATATATCCTCCACGTAACAATACTTTGCGAGGACGTGGCATACCTGTACACTGAAGCATATTGCGAATAAGATTGAAAGTGATGATTTTTAAGTCATTCTATCCTTATACTGAAAATTCTATAATCAGTCTTTTCTAAATACTGTTAAAAAAGAAAAAGAAAAACTGATTTTCTAATTTTTAAATATGATGAAAACAATAAGTTCAAATAATAGTCCTTCAACCATCAAATGCGTATGAAAAGAATGTAAATATGAGGAAACAAAAGAAAAATAAAAATAAAAAATAAAAAATAAAATATATAAGAAAAATAATTTTTTAGTTGATATTTGATTAAAAAATTTCTAGCAGATCATTTTTTAGTTTTATCTATAAAATTAATAATAAATATTTTTAAAATTTATTATTTATTAAATAATTATTTATTAGATATAAGATATTTAAATAATTATGTAAAAAAATTATTCTCCTTTTAATACACTCCTAAATTCGTTCATGAGAACTATGATATTGAAAACAATAATTATGAGAATACTTGAACTAATGTATGTATTTATAGCCTGACTATAGCAAATTATCTATCAATTTGATGTTGTGGGAAAACAATATAACACACTCACATTTTTATTTTTACATAATTATTTAAATAAAATTAATTACACTTTTAATTTTCTTATTATTATTGAAATTCAAATTACTCATTTATTATTTTGATTGTGTAATTTTAGTTCATCTATTAATATTAACTTTAACTTGATATTTAATACTGAACAAAAATATTGATATGACTGGATAACAGTGTTAAGTTAACATTTTACTAAAAATTGGATGTCAAGTTAAAATGCATGATTAAAATAATAGATGGGCAAATTTATGCAAAACAAAAAGAATACGAAAACCAAAATTAAATTTTGATAATAATATGAACCTAAGAGTAAGCTAATTAAATAAATAATTGTATTATATAAATTATATTATAATTAAATTTTAGGATACACAAATACTTAAATATAAAAAATAGATATCCTATTGATAATGAACAATATAAATGGTAATATAAGATTATTTTTAATTATTGATAATTAATTTTTTTTATTAAAATTCAATTTAAAATTAAAGATTAAAGATGGAAAATTGAAAGAAATATATGATTAAGAAGTTAAAACAAACAAATAATAATATTTAAAATTGCTCAGAGTTAAATGTTCATAAATTAGATAATTATTTTTTGGTGAAATAAATTAGATACATTTAAAAGAGAGAGAAAAGATAACACTATGAATTGCTATTAAGAAAATGATACAAGAAATAAATTTATGGGAATAGGATAATATTTTTATTATAAATTATAAAAATAATTTATAATTATATATGTATATTATATTAAAAAAAGTTTTAAAAAATTTAATGACATTCACATGAATTGATCCTGGATGTAGTTTAATGCATTGCAGGCTACAATGACCTCTCGGGCATTGCATCCATATTTGTCATGTCAACATCTACCATAACTTGCAAGTGCTTACAAATAACTGTCGTCAATTTTATTTTGTCAATAATGTATGTGATTAATGTATTGATTTGATATATTCCCTCCATTTCTTTTATATGTCCACTTAAAAAGATAATACAGACTAAGAAAAGTAAATTATTTTTACTATGTTAATTTAAGTTTATGTATGAGTAAAGTATAATTACTTTTATAGCTTATTTTTTCTCTCATTTACTATAAATGTTTAAAGTATTTAAGAATTAAATAAATAGAAGGAGATAATTAAAATATATGGTATTAAAATTGTCTTAAATTTATAAATGAACAAATAAATAGAAATATCTCTATTAATAAAAGGGTTAGATGAAAATAAACTACTAAAATATCAAATTTGTTAAGACATATGATAAACAACAAAGAGAACAACATATGACAAATATTTAAGTTATAGGATAATTTTTTTATTTAGTGTATTATTTGATTAACAATGAAAAACACAAACATAATAATATAAAATTAACTAAAATATTATTTTTAATATTAATTATCTTAATATAATTTACATTATTATTATTACTATTATTATATTTTATGAGATTCAAAATACATAATACATACAAGTAAGCTAACTAGTTAATAATATAAATACGAAATACATGACATGATAAGATTATTGTAACTAGTAAATAATATAAATTTAAAATATATGACATCATGATATAACTATTGTAATTAATAGATGATGTGAATTTGAAATATATGACATTATAAGGGGTTAATGTAACTAATAAATAACATGAATTTGAGATAGATGACATGTTAAGGTGATTGTTATAACAAATAGATAATTGACGAGAAATAAGAGAAAAAATGAATTATGCATGTCTTTAAATACTTTGTATGTGAGACAAAAAGTTATCCCATAATTTATTGAGTATAAAGAAATTAAGTTTTTGTCCTATTCTTATCTACAAAAATAATTGTCTTTGTCAAGTATGATAAATTTTAGCAAATAAAATGTATCCTTTGTGTGTACCAAATGATTAATGTAATGTAAAAACACTTAAATGATTAATTAATGTAAAAACACTTAAATGATTAATTAATGTAAAAACACTTAAATACAGTATTAAAGACACTATTATTAGTATTTTTCAATTAAAATCAGCATTTACCAGGACAACCGCTCCTTTCATCGCCTAACCTTAAATCGATAGAAACTACTGAACTGAAATGCCAATATTGATCGGAGAACAAGGTCAATAATCTCCATATTTTGTCCTTAATTAATAGTGACTAAAAATAGGTGATCTCGGTAATGTAGACGTTACTTGTAACATGACTTACTGCCCAATAGCAAGTCAACAAATATTTTTCACAAGGCAAGAACCGGATTTTGTCTTCCGCCTTTTGAATTTAATTACATTTCAACATCTCCCTACCTTGCTATGGACACCAGTGGATAACTTTTCCCGACGAACTTAATTGATGTCCGCAGAGTTGGTTATTGCCTTGTTTTCTTTAGGTTTCAAGACCTTGGTCATTTCATCCATTGAAAATTCAAACATTTTTTTTTCCATCAAAATTGAAGCATACTGTCATCAACATGAGGGTTGATTCTTGATAACTTGATATGGTCAGTGACAGCAAAGGGTCCTTGCTGGGTGTTGCTAGGTGCACTCAGGATTATTGTTGGTGCATCCAGTATTTTTTAAAAATACTAAAATTACCCCTGCACTTTTTTCGTATTTGTGATGAATATGTGTGAGGGTGATCCGTAAATCGTATAGATTAAGTTGATCCGTAAGGTTGATACGGATCAACTTGATCCCCAAGCCTTTTACGGAGCAATACGGATCAAGTTGATCCGTAAAAAGCTTACGGATCAAGTTAATCCGTAAGACTTTTACGGATCAACTTAAATGGCTTACAGATTAAGAGTATTTTTGTCATTTCACCTTAAGTGCTGGGTGCACCTGGCAACACCCGTCCTTGCTTGAGACATGAAGTGCAATTCTAGGCTAGAAGCCCATTTTTCAAAGCCCAAGGTTTGTTATAATAATAAAATATCGCCATTACCATCATAGCATGCCACCATACACTATTAAGGACCACACGAGTAGAAATGGCAACCAAACCAATATTTGTAGTATCCGTTTGAACCCATTTTAATTTTGATGAAAAATATCTAAATTGACCGGATATGGATTCAGATTCAGGGATTATTCGACTTTTTTAATCGAGATCGTGGTCTAAAATAAAGATGTTATTATGTGTCCTGTACCCATACCTTTATCCGCTCCGATAATGAAATTATTAAAATTTTATTTATTACTTGTAAATTTTATTTTATAATTTTTACATAATTTAATATCATTTTCTGAATTATTTCTGTAAATAAATGCGTTATAATAAATTTATTGATATATGAGTAAATAAAAATAAATGTATAATAATTAATTTATTTTTTCTAATATTAGATTTTTAATATAATTTTTTTAAAAAAAACTTATTTTACAAATCTGAAACGAAGATAAGATAAGGATGAAAATACCCAATATCCAACTGATACACTGATGAGATAATAAATTTTAATCCCTTAAATATTGAGGACGGATTGGGAATCTGGATAAGGGACTTGGGAGGTAATACTCGTTCATGCCCGTTGCCATGTATACACAGTGGAATTACCATCATTAAAGATCCATATAGCTCGATGAACAAATATTGCTGTTAAAAAACCTTTTAATTCAATCACAAAGGTCGAGTTAAGAATAAATTAAGCATAAGAATTGAGAAATAACCCTTCACTCTTATTTTATGTGTAACTCTGAATATTTGTTTTAAATTATTTGCTACTTTAAAATGCCCAAGAAAAGGATTATTCACTTTTTTCTTCAATACATTTATGGAGTGAAGATATTTTACTCAAATGTTATTATTTTTGTTATAAAAATTCACATAATTGATTTTTTTAAAATATGTGTATTATCTTAAAGGATAAATAAATTAAATCGGAGTAATAAATTAAGCTCATTAAACACTTTTTTCTTATGAAAATGATATCTGTTCTGTTCTGAGAGTAGATCCTATCAGATCAAATTTTAAATTGAGTTGTATTGAGTTGTATCATATGCATGAAAGGACCCATTTTCATCTGTTAGCATTTCACCCACAAGCATCTAATACCACGTAATTTTAATGCTAATTATGATTGATTCTTTCATTACATACGCACTTACCAGCGCAAAAAAAAAAACAAACAAAAAAAGCAATTAATACTAACAAATATTGTTTGACGGCAAATAGAAAACTTGTTTCAGTTTTTTTTTTTTACAACCTAGGCAACGACTTGCATATTCCATCTTAACTGCTCTATTGTAGGCTCACTTCCAATGTTTGCTGTTATCCATGCTTTCTAACACAACTTTTTTAACGCACTCCATTATTTGGGTAGAATGACATAATCACAAACTATGATTATACAGTATGCTTCTTTATTGTGAAGGAAGTCGACCAATAAAATGATTTCTATGAGTAGCTGCAACTTGGAAAACCCTCAACACTTTCTACATCATTTGTTAACTATCTTTCTGACCATAAGCACCCAAAAACATCTGCAGCTCTTAACCAGTCAACTTATATTCCTTATTATTACATGTTACAAAAAATTAATGAAAAAAATTATATACTCCAAGCCACGGGTCCCATCCCTAATTTCAACAAGAAAATAACATTAAAAACACTTAAATTTTGTTCCATTATCTAAAGAAAATTAACCCCAGCTGAGTAACCAACCCCTGAATACACTCAATTAGTCAACATTGTTACACTCAGATTAAAAAAATAACAAATATTCTTTTTTATAAATAAATTATACAAGGAAACGACTCAGTACATCTAAAAAATTCCAATCCAAAAAATATCAGAATTTCTTCCTACAACCGACAATCTCATCTTTCTGAACAAAATTCACCAATATTACATTGAACATCATAGAAGGCTTCCATAAACTTGAATATGCTGAACTTTTTCAATTTATGTATATACTACATCTCAAACAAAATAGAGTAGATTTCAGTTTTCACAGTAATCTATCGTTTAATTAAAAATCCAGTCTCATTCTCTGAATCTCTAGTCCAATTCCAACAATTAAATCGTACCATTACGACAATGGAAGAAAAAAATGCACATACAAATCTACCGAAAATGACGAACAATTTCAGAAGCAAAATCAATGACTAAGATGCATTACTTGAGGTTTAATAGCACAATAATATTTCGGCGTAAAACAAAAAGTAGTAAGCAGTAACAGAACTAAACCCTAAGCAATTCGCCTTGGATCTCAAAAGGCAAAGAATATCGCAACAATTTTCAATTTAACATATTACAACAAAAAAGGCCGAACCAACCTGAGAAGAATCCACCGGACACAGCGTTCGTCCAGATCCCGCCGTTTACACGCGCGCGACGGCCGGCGCGGCGGCTGAAGCGGCGGCGCCACCGAGGAACGAGAGGAATCCGGAGCTGTTCGGCTCCTGATCGTCGAGAAACAGATCCTCGGGAACGCGGAACGCGCCGTGCGAGCACACGATCGCCAATCCAACCATCAATGCAGAGATCAACAAGGATCCAACGCTGGTGAGGAAAATAACGAACACGGTGAGCACAACGAGGATCCCTAGGGTTTCGCGATCGGCGAAGGTGCGTCCGAAGAGCACTAGAGGCTGATCCGAAGGGCGAAAGAGGTAAAGGAACGACCACGACGCGAGGAGGCCAAAGAGAACAAAGAGCGAGAACGGATGCGTGATGAGCGAGACCGCCAGCGCGAGCGCGATTAGGGTTAGATAATTGACGCGGAAGTAGCCGAAGTTCTTGCGGATCCGAGAGTATGCTTCGGCGAGGGTGTCAGGTCGGGACATGGAGCTCCGGTCGATGAGCTCCGCCCACGGGCGGCGCTGCGCAAAGGCGTGACGGAGGGACGAGGAGATGCGGGAGATGAAGGCGCGGAACGCCGGCGTTGCGATCGGAGGCTGGGACTGCGAGGCGGAGCCGCCGGAGGCGCTGGATTGGGAGGAGATAGGGAGTGTCGGTGGTGAGGCCATGGTGGCGCGTGAATCTCCAATTGCCGCGCGTGAACCAATAGAGAGAGCGAGGGGCAATGGAGACTCTGTGGTTGGGCCTTTCGGGTTTGGAAACGAAGAAAAGCGCGAGGGAGGTTCTAGTTAGTATGTAAAGGTAAATGTCCAAAAATAACCTTCCTAATGTGAGATGGGCATGGGCAGAATCTATTTGCAGAAAACGCAACGCAAAAAGTAATAATGTGAATAAATAGGTTTTAAAAAATAATGACCAATATAACGTCAATATGTGTAATAGGGGCAATAATTGAAAAGAAGCAATCCGTTTTTCTTTTAATTTAAGTAAAATTCACATATAATATTTTTTATATTAACATTTAATCATAAATAATATTACATAATAAATTTGTTATCTAATACTTTTTTTTTGTTATTTTTATAATAATTAATTAAAAGTCATGACAAGGATAAATATTAACTATTTTTTTCTTAAAGTCTAATTAAGACATATAATATTGAAGCATATAAATTATTATTTGTATAGTTTTATAATATTATATTATTTATTTAGTACTAGCAAAGTTATTGCACTTTTTTTTTATAGATATTACGTGCACTTTTAATCCTTCATTTATTGATATTATATATTATATATATTATCCCTCGTATGTTAATGTTATATGCAATGTATTTTTATGCAATCAAATGAACCACATAAAAAATGTGATAAAGTAATTTTCATAATACATTAACCGAGTTTTAAAAACTTAATTTAACTTTTAAATAATTGAGAGACTAATTAAAATATTTTAAATAATTAAAGGACTTAATTAAATTTTTATTAATTTAAGGATCAAATAAAACTTTTAATTATAATTAAGAAATCAATTGTATAATTAAATAAAAAAAAACTTTTACATTGAAGTGGAAGCTAGGGGTTAAGGATTTAAATCCTAACAACATTTTACTTGTTAGCAAAAGTAGTTACAAAATTGATGACATACTGGTGAAAGAATTTGACTTAATGAATATAAACATAATTTACAGTAATCTCATAGAAAAAACACAATTGTATGTCACATTTGGTTTATTATTACATTGAATATGCTGAAACAACAAGAACTTGAAATGTATAACTACAATTCACATTTGAGCTTTTGCATCAAGAGCACCTTGAAATTGTTGTGGCACATCTAATACCATATAAATGGCATGCAAGTCTGTGTTGACTCAAAAGATTAAGTTTTAAAAATTGATAATCTTTCATTAATGTTAAATTCCATTAAATCATATCAATGGCAATTATAAAGTTAAAGTTTCAATTTTATGACTCAAAAATGTTGAAGTGAAAATTACATAATTAAATCAAATTAGCAATTATTGTGAATTTAGAATTTTGATCTAAGGGCTCTTAAAGATTCAAGTGAAATTTATTTGTAAGATGAGAGTGATGAATGAGTGTAAGGATTTGATCAATCTAACAATAGAAAAAATGGTGCATTATAGATCTTCTATAAAAGTAGTCCACAATAGATGTCGTCTTTAATTAAAAACAAAATAATGCATGCCTGCATTTGTTAAAGTCAACATGTCAATGTGCCTAGATCATGGCCAGGTATCGTAACAAAGTAAGTAGTTCCTTGTGTGTACAAGAATTACACCTTCCTTTCCTATCAAAAGTTTTAAATATTTCTAAAGTAGGAATATGTTCACGTATTAGGTTTACTACCGATAATATGCTTCCCCCCCAAAAAAAACCACCGATATGAATATGCTGAAACTAGGTGTGGATTAGGCAGCAAACCAGCCAAGTAGAGGTGGAAGCATTTATTATGTTACTTTCTTGCTTTCAAGAGAAACATAAGTCAACAATATATGCTGAGCATCTGAACTTTCTAAACTAGCTTAGTGGCTTGTCTTATTTTTTCTTGAAAGTGCCTCGGCCAATTATTTCAGAGGTTGAAGAATTACGAGTTTAACATTAATGTAATTTATTTTGTGTGTAACCTTTTTTACATAATTATTTAATGTTATATGTTGCACAGGTAAATAATGCACCATTAAAAGATTTTCATTATTATACCATTTCTTTTATTATGGTTAGAAATTGTCGAGTCAAATATGCATACTTCAACTAACTAATTTTTTCCTAAAAAAATAAAGAAAAACTAATTAATTTACTTTCCTTGTGAAATTAGGCTGTTTTTAGTATTTTCCACCATTGTGGGAACTAAGGATTTATTCAAATATTTTTCTATCACCTTTTTGTCAAGTAAGCATGTCGTGTTATCTCATCAGATGCTCTTTAAGAAATAAATCATTCTCGTAGTATTTGTTGGAGACAGAATTATTAGACTTAATTTAAAAAATCTTTTAAAATATGAAGTGCAATATTCAATACTTAATTTCATAAAATTATAATACAATTGAATTGAATCATTCCCAATCCCCTAGCGTTTATACTCTTAATCACATATTCATAGTTCCTAACCTTCTCCATCAATGTTTAGTTGGTCTTCTTTTTCTACTTCCAATTATCTGTTATTATCATTACCACTTTCATCATTATTTTACTATATCAGTATTGTCATATTTTTATTGTTGTTGCCACACTTAACATCACTTATCTGCATCACTATCAATCACTAATGCTTCTATTACAATAATTATTGTTGTCGCCACACTACCCTAACTACTGCAACTGTCATTGATCGTTGATCACATCGCAACCATTATTTCCTTCATATATACTACATTACTACATTGTTGTTGGACTATTACTTATGGATTAATTTTTTTCACTCAAATTTGATTTGACCCCATTTATTGCTACGATTAAATGAAAATATCGAAATGAAATTAAAATTTAACTTCAAATTTATAGTTGTGCACACTAGTTTTCTATACAACGTAAACAGAAAAATTATGATTTTAACTAAAAATTTAGTTTTAACTAATTCTATGTGCTAAACAGACCCTTAACGTCTTCATAATCAAATAAATAATTGTGTACAATTAAGTTATAACATAATTATTAAAGGTTAAGCATTAACAATATAAAGTTCCTTGAAAAAAATTAGTTAATTAAATTGGTCAACAAATTATAAGAGTAAGAAAATACTTGATACATACAAGCATGCATCGGGGTATATACCGTTCGTATAATCATGATAAATTGATAACTCATCAAGGTTCAATCTTATTCATGTTCCTTTCCTTTGAGCTGAATTGCGTATCCGAGTGTGATAACATTTGAAGTTATATTCCAAACTGTCAGACTTACCATTCATATATTCCCTTATCTAACAGAATATAGCTTTCAGCCTTTTCCCCATCGATCGAAAAACCGTTATATACATGCACATGATTTGAAATATTTTATTACAGATGTTCCCTACTTCTAAATCTTTTCCTCCTCTACTAAAACGTTTTGTCCACGCATTAGACTCTAATTAAGAACTAATAATATGTCTAATTCAATAGATTGAAGTGGTTGTATAAGGTGTGTAAGTATTATAAATCTCTTAACATCTATTTAATTCTTGTGAATAATTTTTTTTAATTAAATTATATTATAGCATTTCTAGATTATATAGTAATATTAATGTATAGCACAACTCTAATCTAAACACAACTTTATATAGGCTCGAATTTTTATGGTTCCCTTTATATAGGCTTTAAAGTTAATTTTAATCTTCAAAAACGACACCATGCGTTAAATTTTTTCGTTCTTAAATAACTTGTAAAAAATACAAAAAAAAAACATTTTATTTTTTTAATTTTTGTGAGAATTTAAAATTACATCTTCCGAACTATTTCATGCTTTATTTTAACATAATAATTTAACATAACACAACATATAAATTTTTTAATCAGCAACATAACACAACATATATTCTCCATAACATGTTGATTTCATCTTCTAATGACCAGGGGGTGTGAGATGTTTATTTTTATTTTTTTAATTAATCAATCTTTCCCCCTTGGTAGGGTCATCCCTCCACTCTATGGCCATTATTAACATGCACAAAGGGAAAATGTTAACAAAGTGAGCACTCGCTAACCTTGCGAGTTTGAACCATTAGTGACAAACATTTCATTGCACACGAATCTGAGTTTCAACTAAAAAAATTTCCTAGCTAAAAGACTACCTATATTCGTTAAAGCACTATCTATTAGCTAAACTTTTCACGCATGTGGGTAGAGAATCGGATGCACTTTTGTACAAACAAAAGATGCCGTTGCTTGTGAAGTTCTCCACTCGTCAAATAAATAAATGTACTTAAGTCTATGATTGGTCTTCCTTATTTTATTTTTCTGTTTAATTTGCTGAAGAGAAATGTCATATCATCGATTATTGAGAACGAATATTTCCACTATAGAGACATAACTTAGTGTTATTAGCCAATCGGATTCAAAGGTTAGCATTATTGTCAAGCCACATAAGTACCGCAGACTCTAATAGTTATATGGACAATCAAAGACGATTTCTCAGCTGCAAGGAATTGGCATCTTCAATTTATCCATGCCGTCAAAGAAGGAAATCAGTGTATAAATTTGACTATAAAAAAGAACACACTTGAAATCAAAATTATGAGACTGATTCGCTCACTCATCTGGTTGAGATAACGGGTAAGTGGTTTAACTGATGGATCAATAATTGACTCAATTTGATCTGATATATATTAAAAAATTTAAAATTATATATATATATATATATATATATTATAATATAAGTATATAACTAATATTATTTAATTAAAAAAATTCACATATTCTAAAATTTAAAATAATAATTAAAATATTAAAGTTGATAACACAAGTTCATAAATAATAATTAAATAACACAATTACACAAGTTCTGAGTTTTTTTTTGAAACATTTTTTTTATTTTTTTTATGCAAAACAGGTTTTAAAAATTAGTATGGGTCGTCAGATTTATCCTAAACTGGCCGGATCTGATCGGACCAGATGCATGATCAATCCAATAATCAAACCGATCCAATTATGTCACCGAATCCTGATTGGACCAGTCCAACTGACCGGATCGGATCGAATTTTTGAACTATGCTTTGTTAACAATAATAATAAAGGTAAACAACTTTTATAAATTTATTCATTTATTTTAATTTTTTTTTCTTGATTTAATAAAAAATAAAAAATAATAAAGACTTACATACGTAACCTATTATTTTGTTAGTGAAGTGGAACATGCTTATCCAAATAAGTAAAATAATTATCATTCTTTTGTTTTATCATTATTGCATTTTGCAATCATGCTAAAATAACCATGCATTTTTAGACAACTAGCCAGCACATGTGATGGGAACGATATATAGAACACACAAAAAATCAGTTTATCTTGTAAGTACCACAATCCATCATTGTTTTTCCCAGGTGCTAATCGTTGTACTAATCACATGCACAACATACTTTTGACTTTTCTTGCCCTACCAGAATCTTTTTGCTAATTTGCTTTGCATCGATTAAATAGAGATTGAACTCGCCAAATATATGAAACCCCACACGACAACACCCATAGAGTTATAGCTAGCTAGGTTAATTTTCTGCTATGGCTTATTACAGATTTCTTGATGTGTTTTCATGGATTCAAAACCTTCCACCAATCCCAGAATGGAAAACATCTTCCATGTCCCTGAGCATATGTTCCACAAACTCATCTCAACCATCTCTTAATCTCACCATAGCAAAAAATCATCACCAATCCTCAAGAATCTCCTTAGCCATTGTGGCAGACTTCAATATTCCCATCTCTCTTTGGACCTCTAAACCTTTCAAACCTAGCACCAAAACCATGAGGTTAACAGATGATGAAACTCTTTCCAACCTCCTTGTTAATTTCATAGAAGAGATCCTTCATTATGGCACCAACAAGCACAGTATTCCCTATATCAAGTTCCCCAAACTTGATTCTGTTTCTAACTTCCAAGACATTTTCAACCTTGCTTTCCTCACCCTCTTGTTCCTAGTTTGCATATACGAAGCCCCTTCTGATCTTCGTTCTGGTTGCCTTAACACTTTGAAAGAACAATTGGCAGGGTGTCAATCAAGGCAAGCATCAAAATTTCTGATGAAACTCTTGGGTTCCAACTTGGAAGAGCAGTGGATGCGTTCTGTGAACCTTGCGATCACAAATTGGATTGTGGAGATCCAACAAGCACATCACACTGATCACACCACCATCAGAACACCATCTCCTCTATTTTCTTATGCGTTCTCAACGTTTGGGTTGTGGAAAGTTCAATTGTATTGCCCTGTCATAAACATGGATGTTGTGAATGCAAACAACCATCCAGCTGATGAGAGGCTTGAATTCTCTCTCAAATATCAGCAGCTTGAAGGTGTTCTTCAATTCAATTACAAAGTCATAATCAGAGAGAGGTGGGTTGAAATCGTGGTGAACATTGACAACATAAGGTAATCAAATAATATTTAAACAATTAAAAAAATTAATTTGATATTTTGTTAGTTAATCTCACAATTTAATGAATTAACATTAGAATTTTTCTAATTTAATTTTGTATCTTAGAAGACACGAAAAAAAGACATAAAAATTATTATATAATTTGAAACTATCATGATTTTGAATTTTTGACAAATCTTTATATAACACATTTTTTTTAAAGGACTGTATATAACACAACACAGTAAAGTACTATTAATTCTTTCTTTTGTAAATTAAATTTTTTAGTTATATATATATATATATATATATATATATATATTGTATAAAGATTAGTTGATTAATTTGAAACTATATATGTAATAACTTCTCTAATATCACTTGCTATCTTTATGTGTCAATTTTTTTTTCATCTAAAAAAACGACTCCAATAAAATTAACAAATCCGAGAGAAAATATTATTTTCCAATCGCATGACATTTTTCTATTGAAAAGACAGAAAAAGGAGGTAAAAAATTGAAAGTGATCATATCTATGTATCTCAACTTCAACACAATAAAATCAACAACTTCGCGAGAAAACATTATTTTCCAATCACATGTCATTTTTCCATTGAAAAGATTGAAAAAAGAGACCAGAAATTAGAAGTGATAATTTCTATCTCAAAATTGAGAGAAAAAAAATATTTTTCAATTACGTGTCATCGTTCTATACTGGAGAGAGAGAAAAAAAAAGAGATAAGAAATGAGGAGCAATCATTTGCATATACTTTTTTTTGAAATTTTACAACACCCAACTAAAAATATATGACTTGTCATCATTTTATTTTCTTTATATATGCATGTGGGGTGATTTTGATTCTTATTCTTTATCATGTTAAATTAACCAATATTTACATTTCTGTGGAAAGATGCGATGTTTTAAAACTGGTAAACGACATTCTGATGAGAGAACGAGGAGCAGGTGCAGCAGAAAAACATTTCCCTTCAAGAATCTCATTGCAACTCACCCCCACACTTCAACACCAAGTACTAACCGTATCCGTTGGCAAATCCTCGGAGAACCCACGAATAGAGTTTGGCGTGGAGAAAGGCATAGAAGCCTCATTCGAGCCACCAAATCCTTACATAGGACTTAGCGTATCAGCAGGAGAGTCCACAACTGTGAGCTTAAAGCCCTGGAAATTCGAGCAATCAGTTCATGGCTACAGTGCAAACTTGAACTGGTTTCTTCACGATAGCACCGATGGCAAGGAAGTGTTCTCCACAAAGCCTTCAAAGGTTGCGTTGTTTAATCCAAAGTCATGGTTCAAAGACAGGTACTATCCACACTGTTAAAAATAAGATGATTTTTTCAACTCATTTGTCACTCCTACTTAAAAAAAATTGAATTCATTACCATTAGAACAAATCACTTGTTGTTGGATCACACCTTTAACGAAATGAAACTACAAATAAATAAGATGATTTTTTAATATTTTATCCACTATTTTTATGTTTTTGAACTCATTGTATAGTCAATATCTGTTATTATTATTTATTTTAAAGTCTTTGATCCGCCATTAGGTATTCGAGTGCTTATCGTCCTTTCACGAGGCAAGGAGGGGTTATCTTTGCACGCGATGAATATGGAGAAAGTGTGTGTTGGAAAGTGGACAAAGGTGCTGTGGGGAAGACAATGGAGTGGGAGATAAGGGGTTGGATATGGCTAACGTATTGGCCTAACAAGCACAAGACGTTCTATCATGAAACCAGGAGATTGGAGTTCAGGGAAACGGTCTACCTCAAAATTGCATAGCTTAGGAGTCACGCAAAGGAATATATCAATCAATTCTGATTTGGACCATAGAAACGAATCAACTATATCACAAATTCATATGTGTATTATTTTTCATTTTATTGAACAAGTGATTATAATTGTAAAGAAAATGATAATGGAGTGAAATTATTGTTTTGTTTTCATTTTTCACAAACACGCTATCATTTGCATGGGAATTTAATTTTAATGACTATGATTGTAAAAAGTTTGTATTATCGTATTACTACTATTTAAAGATGAAAAGTCAAATTATCCTCTTTAATTCATAATCATGTGTCCATTGCTTCTTACATGAATGTAATATTTAAAGTTTTCCTGCTTTGCTTGCTTGAAGATATTTGAATCAAGATTGAAACAATATGCGGGTTATGCTCACTTTACTTTTTGCCAGCATTTATGGAGAAGGAAATTATTTTGCTTTAGCAAATAATGTAGACTGCGGACAGAATTGGAGGGCATGGATCCGGAGAACATGTACATGCTACTAGAGCTCATATACACACCCACACTTTATCATGACCACCCCTCTCAGTACTTCGCGTCGAGAGATTAATCCATTACTTTCAGCTAAGAAAAACTCCAGGTTCATCCAAAAAATGAATTCATCATGACTAGTACTCCTAATTCATAAATGCAGTGAAAAATAATGATAATTTCATTTCATTTTAATGCTTATCCATGGCAAGCAGCTTCATATCCAAGAGAAGGAAAGAAATGAACTTAAAAGGCATATACACTAAATGAAACTTGTGTCTATACTTATAAGCCACCTTCATACCAAGAGAAGGAACTAACATAAATATAGAGATTCATAGAAATCGATCTTCTCAAATTATATTTTCACATGATTTTATTATGCGAAAAAATTGTGTCTCTACTGAGAGGATTAAAGTATAATGAAACTTGGGTAGAATGCCGCAACTGCTGGTAAGTAATTGAGACTATACACTAATAAACCATTGTCAACAAGAGGATTATATATCAGCATTCAGTCTTTTCTGGACCCAGCTCCTCTCACTCTTCCTTTGAACCAGAGTCTCTTTGACTTTGTGCAAGGCATGTTCAAGATTCTCCAACTTCATATTTAGCACAATTCAATTAGTCTATCTTCATTTACTTGTTTTTGTGTTTAAATTTTTCCAAATTTCGATAGAGTGAATTACTATTTTTTCCTAGTGTAAATAGACAATTTTCAATACTATATTTTGGGAAATAGCCATCTGGACGGCAGTTGCATACCACTTGTAAAGCGAACCTATTATGTAAGAATAATCCACTGTACAAGTCAAAACTATCTCTGATGGTGGTGTCCTTCTGCGACAAGTTGTAAAAAGAACCACATTAGTACCAAGCCTAGTTGCAAACCAAAAATGAAAGGAAAGCTTTTGGAGGGGGAACGGGGAACGTTTGAAAACAAAATGATTGAAGATATATACCAATTGAACAAGTGTATGAAATATGAAAGCCTTTGTATCAATAGGTGTGGACTTGATATCCATTTCTGCCAATGTCCTGATAAAAAAGAAGGCCAAAGTTGTACCTATTGAACATATATATCACAAAATGTGTTTGTGCATGGTTGATAGAAAGTCCACAAGTTATATAGTGTAGAAGGCAGCATATATACCTGCCTATAGTGTGTGTGATAAATTGGCTCTTGGCAGCTATTTTATCATGTTCCTCACAAGACATTTGTAGCATCCTGCAGCCCTGTTAAGAAAAGCAGGGTGAAATGGATGATAAATCACCTTTGGATAAATATGAGGTAGTCCCAATAAATTCCTTCACGCTTCTTTTGGAATCCAAACAGTATTATTCCAAGGTTAGAACTTGAAGAGGCAGTTAAAACTTGCTGTGGGTGAGAGTTCTAAGATTGATTTGTACAAATATCTTGGGAAAGCCTCTATTTACACCCATGCCCATGCCTATGCTACTTGTGCCATGTTCCTATTAACTGTTCTGAGTTGTCATGATTTATCTTTTACTTTTTTTTTTCTGCATTGATTTTAGAATATAACTAATGTTAAGGTGATATTGTCCAAAGCTAATACAAAACACAAACTTGAAACTTAATATTTTATTCTTCATTGGCTGCAGCATTAGTTGGAAAGGTCTTGTCATTGATGGCAATTGACTAAGGCAATCAACTAATGGTTACACTATTCCAAACAATTCAGTGGAAAAATTAGAATTTATTTTACATTTAAAATATACAATAATAATAAATAAAAATAAATTGATGTATCTGGGATGTTTGGATGTTTGTTTTTGAAATAATAATTTTTTTTTCAATAGTATAAAAATTCTACTTATATCCACACCGAGACCAATTTATATTATCAACTACTTAATGAGTGAAACTCTAAAAAATAAATTAATAAATTTTGTTTTCAACTTTGAGATTTAAAATAAATAGATTGATGCATCCGGGATGTCTAGATTTAAAATACTCGTGTATGATCTGATTAATAAATTAATTATAATTAATAAGTTATCAATATGAAATTTTATCAACGTAAAATGATAGTAACCTAAAATATATTTTTTCTTATAAAAATAAAGGAGGCAAAACACAAAAAATCATGATATTTTTAATTTTATCAACATCATAAACGGTACCCCTCAAGTATATATATAAGTCCCACACACATCAGAAAAAAAATAAAAATATAAGTCCCCAGGACTCACTATACAAGCATGTACAGTATTTATATTTATATGGATTACTTATAGGTCTGGTTCTTTGAATTTTAAAATAATTTATTTATAACAATTAAAATAAATGAAGTGCATTGAATCTGCCTTGGAATTTGGAAGATTGCCTTTTGTTTGGTATAACCTAAATGAGTATATTTAAAAAGAATATTGTTTTTTTTAAATATCATTGTTTTAAATGTTATTTTTAAATAAATTTTAAAACACGATTATTAATAATTTTTTTTATAAAATTATTTTAAATAACATGACACTGTTTATTATGGAAATACAAACCCAACAAACAAAATATAACCATTTTTTTTTATCAATTTAATTATCCCCCGCCCCAATTTTTTAAAAACTTTTTTACAACTTCTACCAACACATAACGTTCAGAAATCAATACACCTAAAATAATTAAGAAATCAATATTGTAACTAAAAATTAACTATATAGTTATTTAAAAAGCATGAATAAATAAAGTATAATGAATTAATCTAGGTGTGACCGAGCAGGAGACAGAAAATGATGGAATTGTGGTCAAGTCTAGCCTTCTAGGCTCCATACCCATAAGCGGAATCTGAAAAAACCGTGGCTGGCTGATCCAGAAAAAACCGTGTCCTCAGTTATCTATCTATCTATACCACACGCATGTCACGTGTGCAATGTAATAGCACCGACCCAACCCAACCCAAGTCTATGTCCTTCCTTATAAATACTCACCCACCCACTAGGTAGTGGATAAGCACAAACCTTATTCAACACTCATATCCTTATCCTGTTTCTTTCAATGGAAGTCATTTCTGCTTCTAGCTTGAATCCCAACGCTCCGATGTTCGTGCCACTCGCCTATCGGACGGTGGAGGATTTCTCCGACCAGTGGTGGAACCTCGTTCACTCCTCCCCCTGGTTCCGCGACTACTGGCTCCGCGAGTGCTTCCAAGATCCCCAGTTCCAAAACGACGACGCTTTCGACTTCGACTTTGACCTAGATCTCCGTAACTCACTTACTTAACTTCTCTCCATTTACTACTTTATGTCTCTTTTTTTTTGTTTAATTAATTTATTTTATTTGGATGGATGCAGAAGATGAAGATGAAAAGGAACGAAAGGAAGGGAAGGAGGTGGTGTCGTTGGGGGTGCTGAAATGGCGAAGCTGTGGAGGAGGATGGGCCCAGGCGCCGAGGTATGTGGAAAAGGCCCCCAAGTTTGTGAAGCCCAAGGTGAGCCCACGGGCTATTCACCAGCCCAGGTAGACGCAACCCGGCCCATTCCCCACCAGCTATAGCTGTGTACATAAGCGCAAATGACTTCAGAGCTTTCTTTCTTTACATTTTCCAGATTTTAATTTTCGTGTTGACTTGTTGCTCTGATATTTTCCATAAAGATAAAGTCAGTTTCTTTGTTAATGATAATTGCTTGGCTTGTGTCCGTGTTACAGATCTTAATATCTGCTGTAATTTCAGAATTTTATGTTTACGAGTTTGGCTAAGAGATAACAAAATTGTGTATGGCTTGTGGGCGTGGCAAATCAATTCGATTATTTTCAAAAGGCTTCAATTTTATTTTCTTGATTGGGATGAGTCTATGCCTTGGGTTAAAAACAGACCAAAAGGATCGTATAAATGAGTTGGGCTACAGATCTTTTTTACATTTCTCATGATATTTTTCTCTACGTCTTAAGAAAACACAATGATAAAATGATTTTTTTTAATAATTAATTTTAATTTATGATATAATCTTAATTTCTTCTCCTAATTTATGATTGTCGCCGAAAAGTTTATATACAAAGAAGCAATGGAACTACTAGTAGTATGACTTTAATTTATATAATATCTTCATAGGATTATTATTTTTCTGTCTTTTTTGTTACAGTAATGGTTTTATCTTATTTTATTTCTATTGCATAACATTTTTATAGAAAAAATTCTACTAGATACTTTTTCCATCGTTTTCAATGCGTAATATATTAGAGACCAAAACAAAATGCCAATTGTGTTGACAAGTAATTGTACCTAAAGGAGGCAAATGAGACACCACGAATTCTTTCCCATAGGTGGCCTAAGTCCAGAAGACAAAAATATCAAAAACATCAAACACAATTACACAATCCTATAAGATCATGTTACTAGTCAATTGGCGCAAAAGTTTACTTGACGAAAGTCAGATCGAAACTAATATTTTACTAGTTCTTATTTATACAGCTGTGCTTGGAATCTGCTACAGCTCAGTCAAACGTAGATTTTTTCGCTTTTCTAATGTGCAAACTGAGAAGGAGGAGTGGTGAATCATTAACCCTTGACAGTGAAACCTTCTTCAAGTTATAACATCTTATGCTTACATCAAACACTTGTGTTATTTTCTTTTCTTTTTCTTTTTTCTCCAAAAAGAAATATGACAATTTGTTTCGTTCCTCTTCAAAATAAGCTCTGTTTTTCAATTGCCATGCCACCAAACTGACGTTTGACTAGAAGTAGTAATTTCTTACTTCTCATCGAACTACACTTTGAAACGTGGGATTCTCCAGCTGAACAATACACTAAATATGCACTACGAACGAACACCTTCCGTAGAGCTTATTATTTTCTTGACCATCAAAATGTTAAATTAATTTTCAAATAACCCTCCCAATTTTGTATTAGATATATGTTATTTCATAAAATAGATTAATGTTTAAAAGTGGAATTGTTATTACATCTCATCAAAATGTACAGTTAAACTTCTCAGTGCAATCTAGTGTATGCTTTAATACACTGCAGATTTTCGTCTATACTCCTCCATTTCTTGGTTTTCACTCTAGTAATACTAGAACATCATTATTATATTTGATAGAAATGTGATGTATATCATGTGAGACTAATACTAGAACATCATTATTATATTTGATAGAAATGTGATGTATATCATGTGAGACAAATACAACAACAACAATCACTGCTACTCTTACAATTGATTGTTAATTGTTATTATTAGGTATAAAACATAATTTTGGATGTGAACGTATGCTTCTATATATTCAGCTGTATTTAAGATCAGTATTACACTACTATGACAAATCACAAATATCCAATTTATGTTGTTCCGTTTGTCACGGTAAAACAGTGTTAAACAAATAGATTGTATACAAATAAATAGAATCATTATTTTTATTGATCTCTTATTTCATTTCATGCCTCACTATCAGATGCTTTATTTGGAGATAAAGGTATTGGAATAGATATATAATATAAACCTCTACATAGATTATAAGATTTTACTTCGTGCGTAATACGATATAACTCCTTTGATTTATATGTTTCTTGAGGGAAAAAAAAACTTTAAGGCTACGTTTTAAGTGTTAACTGGAATTGTAAATTATTCAGCAATTGGGTTGGGGTTTAGGATTTTCCCATGGGGTAGCATTCTTGCCAATCTTTTGAAGAACTCTAATCACTTCTTCCGTTGTGACATTCCCTGTAACGATGACCTTGTTCAACTGTTTGTTCACGTTATACTTCTCAATATCTGCAAAGCAACGGGCAAAAAATTACGTTATAGCAAAGAGATCATCATAATATATATATCTAGTTTTATCATTGTGAACTTGGGAAATGAATTTGTCACCTTCAATCTTCTTGATGGCCTTGAGAATTTTCTTGATACACTCATCACAGTGAAAACCAACCTTCACTTCCACTACCTGATGACACACAACAAGAAACTTTGATTAGTTTTCTTTCCCATATATAGCTGAAAACAAAAGGATAAAATAATAGCTAGTAAGTTTCTTACATTCGCGATTCTAATTGTCTCTGAGTGGAAAATTGATGCAAAGTTAACGTCTCTGATGTTAGAAGCCTCGAGCAAGTGGAAGAAAGAAAAAGGGTAGGGTGATTTTTAATGTTTTAGGCACAGTGTGACATACAGCCATATTTATATGAAATAGCAATTAGTGAATACGGAATCAAATTCTGTACTTAAAAGATGGAATCCTTCACTTTCTGTCAACAAAAGGCGCATGAAACTTTCTTAACTGTTGATTTGGGAGTAACTGGCCTCCACTCATCGGTAAGGTTGGCAACCACAATGTCTCTGTTGGGTTTGGCTCAAAAACAAGTGAACAAAGATGAAGAGGAAGGAAACAAGCAACTAATATAATTCCTCCAGCTTTCATTAGATTTGTGACAATTGTCTCCTGAGATAACAAAAATGCTAAATATATAGATTCACCATTGTTGGAGGGTTCCATACCATATCCCTATTGAGGTGCAACTTATTTATATATTTGTTCAACAATTTTCCTTAGAGTGTGTTTAGATGGAAAAATTTTAAATTCTGAAAAATTTTAAATTTTAAGAATTTCAAATACTTCAATTGAAATTCTTTTATTTTCAAAATTTTGTGTTTGGATAAAAAAAATTAAAATTATGAGGATGAAAAAAATGAATGAAAAAAAAAAAAAGATATGATTGATGTGCTAGTTATAAGTGTTCTTTCTCTATGCTCACACCCGATCGATATTTTAGGAGCTCAGAAGGTGTTTCTTGAAGAAAATTGTAAGAAGAGAATTTCAATTTCTCACTTTTAGAAGGAGATTGAAATTCCAGATTTTTAGTTGTTTAAAATTTTGTTTTAAAATTCTAAAATTTTAAATTCTTCATAAAAAGTATCAAAACAATAAATTCTAAATGACAGAAATTCAAATTCTCTGATAAATTACTTTCCTCGGTTAAAATTCTATCCAAACACACTCTAAGGTTAATCAGTTTTAAGAGAGAATTTCAACAGTGAAATAAACTTGATTAACAACTTAACCTTTTCTTGATCATTTTTTTTTTGTGAATCAAGATATCTCTTAATTGAAAGTCAAAGATTAATCTTTCGAGATACCGAGATTTATTTAAGAGATTAACATCTTTCAAACATATGTATGTTTTTTCATATGTGCAGGCCAAAAATCAAACTTATGACCACATATTTTTGTTGAACATATTGGGTTTACTTGACTAGGATGGCGTGAGACTGAGTTTATGACAATATTGTTAGAACCTTAACTTGTGCAATACATTTGACAAGTATCATACTGCTGTTTTTCTTATTTATTTCTTGAAAGTTCTGAATTGAATTTTTAAGAGTGGGTGTGGTTTAGTTTCACTTCTATAATCATCAAACATGTATATATGGACAAAGGTGAGTTTACTGTTATGTTTGGGAAAAAGTGTTTAATAATAGTGATATACTCGCGTGTAAATGAAGTTGAATATGAAATTATGAATGTGAATAGCAACAGCAAATAGGCCTATGTAAAACAGTTTTTGGTGGTATCATCAAAGACTATCAGTATATTCTTGCTGTACCTCCCAAGTTGATTCCTGCACATTCTTTATGACTTCCGAATGTAAATTACATTCTAGAATGCATTCTTGTTTGGGCTTCCAGAATGACCAATCCAAAAGATAAAAAAAAATATTCTAAAAAGAGTGTAGGAAGTAACTTGGAGGTGCAGAAAGTAACAACTAGAGGATCAAAGTTCCTAGGTCTATGGTATTCTTGGATTCTTTGTGAGATTGACTCCCTATAAACTAACCATTAGGTGAGTACAATCAAGTGGATGCTCCTTTTCATGAATTTTCGGTTAGACTGATTGATGTTCATGCCTTGCATAGACATTTCTCATAAATTAATCATACAATTGAAGCTCTTGATTACAGTCCATTTGTATTAAGGGAGGATTCAATTCATTAGATTTCTTTTATGTTACTTTTTTTGCAACTTGCCTTACCTTAACCTAAAGTGGGCACCAGGAAAAGTTAGGCACCAAATAAAGTTCACCAACAATCTATTTTATAATGTATGGTTTGTACTATTTGTAAAAGAATTTCTTTATTACATTCATCATTTTATCGCACTTTTTTCTTTCTTTCATCGTCTTCTCTATCCTTTAATATAAAATATTATAAAAAAATAATGCACAGCTAAATTTCTCATAAATTAAAGTGAAGCTCTTAGCTAGGCATTTGAAATGATCCTGCACTGCATTGTCTTTTTCCCTCCCTATCTTTCTATTGCTGACGCAGGGCCAACCTTGGCAATATATAGTTAGTAGTAAAATAAAATGGCTAGTTGGCTACCTCACTATATAGTATGAACAATTATTATTTTGAACGAGACAATCTTCTGAAACTTTTCCTTACCAATTATCTCCATTTTTGTGAAATAGAATATCTCAAAAGATTATAATTTGTACCTGCCAAGTGCGAACAAAACAAAACTATTTATAAACTAACAAAGTGGACGGATGAAGGAATAGATTGTCTTTAGCTAGAATATTTTCCCTAACAAAAATTAACAAACTAACTATTAGTATTTCTCAGTAAAAAAAATTACATTCCATTGCCTAATACTCCAACCAAGTGGTCACATATTCTTAGTTTTTATTATACTACCTAATAGAATCCAAAAGTAATCATTTAAGGAAATTGTGATAATTTTAAAAAAAAATATTAATTTAATTTTTTTTGCTGTGCAAAAAATATTAAGTTAAGTAAATACTTAAAATTAAAATTCTACATATTAACAATTCAAAAAATATCTTTTAAAAGAATAAAAATAAACATTTAATATCTCGTTACATTAGTTAAGATCCATTACACATAGTATTTGTATTCATACTTAAATTTTAATAAATAATATATAATAGTATAAATGATATTTATAGAATCATTTAATAATAAATTATCATTTATAGTAATAACAATCACAAAATTCTGATTAATTTTACGTGTATATAAATTAAACTCTTAAAAACTTTGCACATGCCTAGATACATGCTGGAATTTGTAAAGATAGCATCACATTAGTTTTAACCACCCCATCAATGGCCCCTAAACCAAGCCAGAATTTCTTTTTTATACTCAAAAAGCGTTTCCGACATTTCACGTTAAACCGTTGACGAAGACCTGCCAGCCACAGTTTCTCTCCAACAGCGTCGCAAAAAATAAGAATTCAACACAACAGCCAATCACAATTCGCCACCTGTTCTATTCTGTTTCTAAAATTTTCTTTTTCTTTTTGCACATTTCCATTTGTAAGTGTTACCCGATCCCAATAATAAAAATACCAGATTCGTTGCCACACCCCTAGGTTTTCTCCCTCTTCATCTCTCCCAATTTCTCTCATCAAAGTTTCAACCTTTGATAAGATTGAATCATGGGGAACGCCCTGAGATTCCTCTACAGCCATTGCTGCAAGCCCACAGCAGCTGGTGATTCTGAATCACTTGGACCACACGGTGTTTCCTCTGCCACCGTTGGTGTTTCAACACTTGCCCATGATCTCTTTCACTTTGACATCACCTCCCAGGTACATATACATGTTGCTCCCTTTAGCCCTACAATTTGGAACTTAGTTCCATGGTTTTAAATAGCGTTTGACTCACCGCAACTCAACTGCGACCGCAATTTAAAAGCATGACAACTTACTCTTGGTGTAATTCTGTTTTTTTCTGCTAATTTGGCATGTTCATTTTGTGATGTCTTTATGCATTTCGGCTAATTTGGTATATTGGTTTTGTGAGGTCTTTATGTTTTCCCTTTTAAAATGTTTTTAGGTCCCGGAAGGACTCAGCAAGCATGTTGTGTCTTCTAAGAAGGCTCAGGCTAATTGGTATACTCACCAACCCCGTTCTTCTTACTAAGGCTTTCATTGAATAAACTTCTTAATAAACACTTAGGAGAAGAAAATATGAAGGTAAAATGAATTAAACTTTTATAAATTAAAATTAGCTTATGTATAAGGTGATTATACAAGTTCTCTCATTTAACTTCTCCCCAAGCTGATTTAACTTTCTAGAGAAATTTAATTCATTTGATTTTCTTATTTTCTTCTCCTGAGAATACTTATTGAAAAGATTATCCAAACGGGACTTAAATTGAATACTGTAAAACGTTCACAAGTCTTTACCTTTGAACTATGTGTGCACTCTTTGTTCCTTACAATGTTTTTGAAGGTATAGAAAGTTAGTAGATGCTTGGAAAGAGGCAAAACCTCCTCCTAAGACACCTGAAGAAGCAGCTAGACTTGTCATTCAGACCTTGAGAAGACATCAAAAAGCAGATGTTGAGGTTTGCATGCTCTTCCAAACTTTGAATTTAAGTATGACTGTACTAGTATGTTACCTAAGTCATCTAAAAAAAAACAAAGCTCATTGTGGATGAAAGTTATGCTGCTTAATTTAATAGGGATTGTTGGCTTTCTATGGTCTTCCTCTACCACACACACTGGTTCAAGGAACTACCCAACCCCTTTCATCCTTGCCTGATGGAGTTCAATTTGAAATGCACACCTTGCCGGTAAGAATTTAACATTTCCATTCAATCCATAATATAAAGTCATAAGTATACCTGGATTGGAAATGTGTAAAGTCATAAGTATACCTGAGTTGAAAATGTGGTAGTTGACAACATGACATGAATCATCATTATTCTCAATGGGACTAGGTTGATGCAAAGGCAGTAGCAGATGGAGACACTATAACTGTGTATGTTAGCACAACAGACCCCAGGGAATCAGCATTTGTCCCTGGAAATGTGCATGCAGCAGCCGTGCGAAGATCAGAAGCGCGTGCACGAAGGAACTTTACAGAAGCGGATGCATTGCACAAACAGATCATTGATTCAGGATATCGGTTCGTTTGTAGTTTTCCAATTCCTTATATCTATGATTCCAATGCTCCAAATTTTTTTTTCTAATTGTTTGCTTACTTAGGGTGATTCCGGTTCAAAACGAGGAAATTCTAGCCAAGAAGTATAGGATTCGGTTAAGGTAATGACTCTACAAGCACTAGTGTTAGAGTGGTTAAGTTGTTGTTGTGGGAGACACTAATGAACCCTGGAAACAAAATAGGGGAATTGATGCACCAGAAAGTGCAATGCCATATGGAAAGGAAGCTAAAACTGAACTGACCAAGATTGTTCAAGGCAAGCCTTTGAGGATCCTTGTTTATGAGGAAGATCGTTATGGTCGTTCTGTAGGTGATATCTATTGTAATGGCATTTTTGTACAGGTATTCATTTTATGTGTACATGTTGTCATCTTGCTCTTAATCTATAAATGTTTCTACTTTCTCAGTTTCTCATCTTGCTTTTCTGTTGTGACAAAGGAAATGATGTTAAAGAAAGGTTTAGCATGGCACTACGTAGCATATGACAAACGACCGGAACTGGAAACAGTAAGTACTAACCCATGTTGTTCTGGTTCTTTCATCATAGTTCAAAGCTAACTTTCCTAATTTCTTATGGTGTTAGTGGGAAAAACAAGCCAGAGCAAAGCGTGTTGGATTATGGGCTTCAAAAAATCCTGAGAAGCCATGGGAATGGAGAAAGGACAGACGAGAGGCTGCATGACAACACCTAAAATCAGACTAGCAGCATTATTGCCAAAAGAAATTGAGTCTAGGGCAAAACAAAAGCCCTTCATTCAATATTAGTGTATCATTGTTGTAACAAATTGCATGTATATAAAACAACTGTCAACCAACTAGATCTATTTGTCAATGGAATGCTTGGATTATTAAAAAGTCTGATATTAGACCTCCCAAACAAGTTTTTATCAATAGGCTTGAATACCTGAGATAAGGAGAGAATGAAAATTAAGGACATTACATATATTCAATATATGTTCAATTCATTGCAATGGCTTAATTACTCAGTCTCAACCAATAAAGGTTGGTAAAGTTTGATTCTGTTGTCGATGTGAAAACCTTGTGTTATGGGTAATATGTAAGTATTTATTTAAGTATTCTTTTTAAGTCTTGTGGTCTGTCCTAATTTTAGTGAATTCCTGCATCCTAACTTACTTAAACTTTTTCATATTAAAACAAAAATTACCTAGTCTTTATCTTTGATCTCACCTTAAAACGATCATTCATGAATCAAAGTGGATCTGTTTTTTTTTATAAGAAAATATTTAGTTACAATGGATTTGTGAATATCATTTATGTGTGCATGACATCTAAAATAACAAAAAAATTGAAAAAAAAATTCAATACCAAAAAATATATCTTATTTAATTTGATGCCTCTCTATCAGAAGCTTTTATTCGGAGAAAAAGGTGAAGAATAAAATTGA
This sequence comes from Glycine max, assembly GCF_000004515.6. Lineage (NCBI taxonomy): Eukaryota > Viridiplantae > Streptophyta > Magnoliopsida > Fabales > Fabaceae > Glycine > Glycine max. Next base: position 46,533,675 of record NC_016089.4, on the reverse strand, counting down.
AAGAGATATACTTATACCTCTACAAACTCGACATAGATAATAGAATTTAACTTAATGTTGATACCATAAATCCTTAATTTGTATGTTTCTTGGGGCAAAGAAAATATGAATGCTTTGTGCTAACTGGAATTGTGAATTTAGCAATTGGGTTGGGGTAGAGCTGAGCATTTTCTCAAGGGGGGTGCATTCTTATTAATCTTCTGAAATTCAAATAACTCTAATAACTTCTTCCATTGTGTCATTGCCTGTAACGATGACCTTGTTCAACTATTTGTCCATGCTATAAAGTCTAACAAAAAACTGTATATTTACAAAAATATTTACTATGAATTTTAGTTATAATGTATTAGTAATTTATAAACCAACACCACACCCTTGTGTGTGTTCACCATCTTTAAGGAACATTAGTCAATGTCTTAAATAATAAATATTTTGTATTAATATCATGATAAAAAAACATATTTATTATGAATTATATTTAAAATCATAATTATATAAAAACAAATCTTTATTAGGTGTTATACATGAGCTAAATTTAATAGTAACATTTGATTCCCAAATTTTATAAATAGGTAATTTTGATCCTCCTAATAGACTATTAACAAATAATTTCAATTAATTGAGTTATTAAATTAATTAAAACCATTAATTATTAAAAAAATTAATAAAAAACTATTAATAATCTTAATTTTTGACAACAATATGCAACAACACTACATTAAGATTAATAGCATTAAATTTTTTTAATGATTAGTAATTTTTATTTAATTTATAATTAATTTAATATTTTTAATAATCACAATTATTAGTTAATAATCTACAAGGGGACAAAAATCGTGATGTAAAATTAGGGAAACCAAATATTACAATTAAAAATCAAAGGGACCAAAATTGTGAATTTGAAAAACTAGGGAGACAAAATAACAATTTAACCTTTATTTTTTTTAATCTATAACAAAATGAGAACACAACAGCAACACACCAATACAAACGTGCGCCTTGTATCTTGGATTGAACAAGGAAAGCTGTATAAGCATTTCATCAATGCCTTGAGATCAGCAGGGAAACAGCTGTGAATAAGTCGTTTTCCAAAATACAAGTTGGAAAACAAACCTGGTTGTGTGTACACAATCATTTATTTTACTCTCACAAGAAGGAACACACGTTAAGATTTAAGAATGTACAATGCTCTCTACAACCATGCCCTCTGTCATTTAAATCAATTCACATTGGAGGAAAATTGTAAAGAAAACCACAAAAAAGAAAGAAAGGACTTTGGCTTCACACAGACATCTACCCAATCAAGTACACAAATGTGGCTCAATCGACATCTAAAATGTACTTCCTAAGATAAAATTCAAGGTTGACATACATTATTAAAAGAGAGCTGAGAGAACAGAACCATGGCTTAGGATACACTGAGCACAAAATTTGATGGACCATCATCCCATACAATGCCATGTTTATTAGGGAGCAGAAGACATCCCTGTCTTTTTTTTACCTTTATGGACTAAGGAGATTCTCTTTGTATTGATGGAGGAGTTGGTGGGTTCATTGTTCCATCTTTACTTCTTTCAGGAACCTCTTCTTTTACAGTAGATAGTGACCTCTCTGGACTATAATACCCCTTAACAAAACCGCTTGAATTTAGAGGACTAGATGGCTTGATCATAGAAGGGGAAGAGTTGTTACCCAAAGGAGAACTTGTGCCAGATTTGCTTGATGCCACATCTTCACGAGGCAAAGGTGACATTAGCTGTTGGTCACTAGAATAAACTTCTTTCCTGCATAATTTATCTTCTATAATATCATAGCTATTCCCCGTTCGCACTTCTTGAGCAAGAGAGCACCAGCAACAGCATAGCCAAAGTGTGCAATCAGAAGCTGAAGGCTTGCCAAAACAGAAGTTATAAGTAGGCAAATTGAACCTTTTTCTCATTTGGATCCTCCAAAAACCACCATACAGTAAACCAAAAAGACACAGAATGATCCCGGTTGCTACTAGAGCCTGCCTAACAGTTTCATCCTCAATATTCACAGCAGCCAAGATAAAAATCCAAAAGGGAGCCATACAAAATAGCATAAAAGTAGCAATGTGAACATACATGTTTCCAAAGCCAAGTCTCTCCATGTTCCAACCAAACACACAAAAAGTACAGAAAAGTGATAGGTATGCTTGAGAAATATCATTCCATATGTCAAGTATTCCTCCACTCCACTGTGGTCTAGTTTCGATAACCCTTCGCTGCTGTTTGGAGGCAAATGAATATTTCTTCTGAAATGATTTCACTCTCAGTGGCTCTTGCTTCTGAGCAACAGATTCTTGAATCTGTGCTTCTTCATCCATCTCAGAATGATAATCTTTACCTAGAGGGCTAAGAATGGAATACAGACCAGCAACTGCAGGCGCACCAATAGCAAAAGATATGCATATTCCAACTCCAATGGCCGGACGGTCAGATCTTTTATACCCCAAGTTTAGACCACAAAGTGCATATTGAGCAAAACAGTTCACATTAAGGAGAATGACCATTACCATCATGTGTGCCCACTCATGGGGCTTATAAGTCCCATTCTTGCAATACACCTTTCTAAGCCTTGAGATATCTTGTGGACTCCACCTGCACAGAAGGACAAGGTGGTAGATCCTCTTTGGATGCTGGTACAAACACATGAGGGTAAACAGTGCATTGAGTATTTGATTGTTCACTTCAAACCACGCGTTTCTCTGTGACTTCCTTGGCAGCACAGCATTCAACATGCCAGTCATGACAAGGAACAGAATTGCACCTGAAATAGCAACACACAAGATCCACACAAAAAGGGCTATGTTCATTGGGTCCCTAAACCATTCTAAACACATCTTCTTGAGTGAAACCCAGTCAAGTTTCTTAGCAAACATGCCACTGAAGCGCTCTCTTAACCCAATAGAACCCGGGGAAGGCACGCCTTGCGAAATCTGGTCCTTCTCAGTAGCAAGCCTCCTGAATTTGGCAGATGCAGAACCAAATTTGAAGAAGTTGATCCTATTGGGAATAGAACTCAAGGTGCCCTGGAACTTTCTTTGAGGATTTTCATTGCCCACCATTGTTCTTCGAGAAGTTGAAATATCTATGGAAGCAAACTCATTTACTTTACTTCCATTAGATTCTTCAATTTCATCTTTACCATTATCAACGGAAACCATTCTGATATGAAGCCTGAGCCTTCTCAATCAAAATCAGAACCTTATAGTCAATGATAAAAACAAAATCAGCGAGGATAAGAACAGAACAATTGTGCTAGATTCTCAAATCCACACCAAATTTCATGTGAATCCATAAGAACAAAGAAAAAAAAGTCAGATTTATATATGCGATGATGACCCAGTAAAGAGATCATTATACACTTTAATTAATTAAAATTCACAAACTAGAAAAAAAAATATAGTTCTGATAATACCAACTAATTCATCTCAAGGAAAAGAGTAAAAAAAAAAGAACAAAAACATGAAACTTTGAAGGTGCGAGGAGTTAAGTTCATGTAGAAAGGTACCTGTAAGGTGACAAAAGAGGAAGAAAGCGTTGAATCGAAGGAAGAGTTATATTCTCTGCAAAACTCACAAAACAACTAACGAATCTAAACTCTGGAAAGTTCAATCTGTACAACGTGAAACAAAGTAGAACAGTTAGATGTGGCAATGAAGGAACGGTTCCTCAGAACATGGTCAAACAAATTGCTTAATGCGACTTCCTAGAAAAGTAAAAGGGAAGGACAAGTTGAAAAATTCATTTGAGGGGTGGAAATTGGAAAATATATATTTTTCTTCTTCCGACAACCATGACAACAGTTATACTGTGTGGTTGTGTCAAAAAGAGGATAATAAATAAGGATATAGTATTTTGGTTTTTATTAATTATTATTTAGATGAGTGAATATACAGAGGAAAATAAATTTTGGTGCTAGGACGCAGAGTTTAAATAAAACAAAAACAAAAACAAAATCACCCAACATGCGTGAAATGAGAGGGGAGGTGGCTGAATTATTCTTAAGCGTTTAAAAATTAAATGATTTTCTTTTCATTTTTTTATGAACAATAATTTTCTATTCGTTTACACAGTAATTTTTTATTTTATTTTTATCTATATTATTCCTATTATATCTTTCTCTGTTAATTTAGTCCTTGTTTCAAAGTTCAAACACAGCTTGAAGAAAACAAAATTAAAATAAAGTTATCTAGAAAGTTGTCATTGTAGAAGGGAGAGACGGGTCCCACTGGCCACTAACATGCAAATATGCAATATCCTCTTCATTTCTCCTTCGTTTTGCCTCACTCGTTTTTTTTCAATCTTTCTTTATAAGGATAAAATTTAGATAATTTGTAATTTTCTATAAATGTTATAAGTGTTGGAATTCATTAATATCAACCAAGCGATGAGATTGGAATAAATATACCAGAATGTATAAGAAAAATGTTGAGTGTGGTTTTCAAATAATTATTAGAGTTTTTTTTAATAATTTATATTATTTTTAATAAAATATTTATTACCCAAGTTATTGAAGTGAAATTTTAATTTAATTAAAGAACAGTCTCTATAAAATTGTATTTAAGTTTTGTTTTGTTTATAATTCATTATATATATATGTCTAAAGTATAAATTTTGTTGTTTTCTTTACAGGGTCAATATCTTCTTTTATGTCGGCTGAGCTGATTCCATGAGGTGCATATTACATAACAGACCTTGCATGATGCAACGACTCACCGGTTCTATATAGGTGGCCTATTAAAAATTAAAAATCAAATAAATATTGATTAAGATGACATCACTTTGAAGAGCTATGCGATCTTGTTTATTTTGGTGTCTTTATCTGATTACCTGCTTCATAATATCATTGTTAAATAAATAACTATTATTATAAAATATCTAGCTATAGTTTAAGTATGACTGTTATTTCAATTCGGAGGAGATTGATAAGAGAAGCAACTTGATGTGCCAAGCAACCATATAGAATGCCATTGGTATTTGTTGGATGATATATTAAATGCATATGACGCACAATTATATTTGTGAAGTAGAATTAAGTGTGTTTAATTTAATTGATCATTGAGCAAATTATTATATGACTAATATGAGTTAATTAGTGTTAACTTTTTAATACTGTACGTTTTCAATTCCTAGGGTAAAAAATAATATTTGTAAAGGAGAGATGAGCACATAAGAGCTAAGTAACACATAACAAATGCCAGATTAATAACAACTAAGCTGCAGCTAACATGTTGAAAATCACACAAACACCATTTGTTAACCATTGCACGAATGGATGTAGGTTGTATACTTGTATTGCAATCTCTATTCTCTACTACAGCTGTTTGTTGGCTGTCTATTATACTGTATTTTATTTTTCATTCAAATAAGGTGAATTAGCTCATGAATCCACTTGACATCTGTTCAAGAAAATAAAAATGGTTTTTGTCCAATTCTTTTTGAACAAATTCTTTTCTTTTTTATTTTTGTCCATCTTGGTAAGCGAATTCGAACTAAGATTTATGCTCAGTTGGACCTAAAATATGTAGATGTCATCCATGATTAAGTAAACATTATTAACAAAAAGACTTCTGTTTGCTTCATTTTGCGTTGAGCTTTAGGTTGGCCTAATATTCTCCTCCCTAGTCAAACCACTAATAAAAATGACACTCAAGGTGTTTCCGTTTCAATGAGTGAATTAATTAGAAGTAGGAAATTTTAGAATTACTTGAATTACAAAATGTGGAATGAAACCCCCACTAAATTTGTTCCTTCACACGGTATGGAAGGCATAGCCGAAGAATCGTTCCTCTCCTAGTAGTTGAGCGAAAGAAAAACCAAAACCAAACTGAATAACGTGGTCGCAAGCCCAATGAGCTGTCCCAATGATTAAGGATAATTTTTAGGCATGATTTTTAAGTATTATTTTACAATTAAATTTGGAACTTTATATTAGTAATTAGTATCAATTATTAATTTTAATCTTCATTACATAAAAGTATGTATGATTTTGTACATAAATTTTCCTATTGATTAATTCTTAAAAATGATATCCGAGTAATATGTTAGACTTAATCTCCTAAAGTTAGGTCTCAGGCTTGGATCTTATGAAAGAAAAAAATATGATTAAAAAAAAATCTCAATAAAACTAATTAGGCTCCTCGATGAAAATAAATCATCAATAAATCTGATAGATATTTTATATCAATAACATGATAATCACAAAAAAAAATGCAAAATACATTTTCTATTGCTTTACAATTCTGTTAATCCTATTTTTTTTAATCAATAAATATTAGTTATTAATTATTATTATTTTTACTAACAGAAAGAATCAGGATCTATTTCTTTTTTTTCTTCTTTTTACCACCAAGTCAACTTTTGTTTGTAAGGGAGTTCTAAGGTTGACTCCTTTGTTCTTGATATGCTTGGAACCGGAACCGGGGGACTCTTATACATGGCAATCTATCATGATCTGAAATCCGGATTCAAATTAGGCTGTGCAGATCTGCTAGCTAAATTAGGCTCGTCTGATCTTGTTAAGTTAAATATCATGGAGCAGTGCCCTCTTTCTCTTAATCTGTAACACTCTCCATGTTAGGCCTTAGTTCCGTCTGTTGTTTTAGTTTTTCTGCATGATAAAAAAAAACTCCACGACTAGCCCTTGTATTATGCTTGAATCCAACATTTTACAGTTCCTCGTTCATGCGACTTCAACCTTTTCCTAGAAAGCACCAACCTTTTCCTCACTTCTCTGTATCACACCTTTCTTGCATTCTGCGTCTTTATATACCCCACGCATTGATATAAAAAAACTATGGTGCATATACAACCAATACATTCATTTTCCCATAAAAAAAAACCAATACACTCATTTCATTCCACTACATTCCTTGCACCCCATGTATCATCATATCTACGACTTGTCTCCCATACCCACTCACCCATTTGTATCTACCTCGAAAACCCCTTTATTTTTCCAGCACACCCTTATTAACTTGCGTTGTGTCTCCTAGAAGGCTAAATGAATTATAAACCAAGAGCCACTGAATAACCAAACTCCCTCTAAGTCAACTCCAAGATATCTTAAGAAAAGAGAACATAAACCGCATTGATTATATTAAGAAAACCAGTAGATCTAAACTCATAAAATATCACTCATTTCCCATGAAAGTAGATGATGCATTTAATGAGTTACTAAGAATACTAATTTATTCTAGTTCCTTGAAAAATATTTCTTAAATGATGAATAGTGTCATTATATCTAATCACCAACCAATTAATCTCAAGAACATTTGTGGAATAAAATTTGAATTTATGTTAGTAATAATTAAAAATAACTAATTTAACCATGTTCCTTGGTTTTGATGAGGTAGTATTATCCAACAGCTATTTCACTTGTCATGATTCAGAAAGTATCTAAATAAAATGACCAAAACAGTACTGTGAGACATTCTATAATCAATCAATACTAGAGAGTTTTAAACTTCCAAATAAGTTGATTAAAAAAATCTCTTTATGACAACTCATGGAGATATGCAAATCCAATAAAAGTGTGGATCCGATCATACTCTAACTACCTCAACATTCATTTCAAGAATTTATGTCAATCACTTCAGTTATATTAGCAGTAAGATGAACAATTGGATAAACAAGTATAATACAAGAAGACAAATCATCAAACATGAAATCCAACCGAAAGAAGACCATGGTGCAATTCAAGTAAGATCATCCTCCTCGATTTCTTTGGCTTTGAGTTTATCTTTCACCCTCAAAAGAAGTGTTGTCTTCCAAGAATCCTACACAACATTCATACAAACATGAAATGTTGATTAATTACCGCGACCAAAGCTATTTATGGTATGCAAAAAAATAAAATTGAAAAAAGTCTTGTTATATATCAAGAACAATAAAGTCTTACTCCATTGCGTCAACTAAAAACTGTTTCATTTTACAACAATTTGAAGCTTACCAAAGGAGTCAAACTATCAAATTCCTTGATAACTTCAGTAAACTTTCCAACATCTTCCTCATCAATTGCAGCAGCAATATCCTGCCCATTTTTTTAAAATCATCAGTACTTCAGAAATAAATGAGCAATGAATCAGTACATGCAAGAATAAAATTTATCATAAAACCAAACATTAATAAGAACATTATAACAGAGGAGACAGTTATTGAAATGTCCAAAACTAGAAACATACTGCCAGAAGTCTATATTCACGTGTTCCAGAAAATGTTGGATCCAAGTCCTGCATAAACAAATACATATCCAAAGAATTTAGTAACTAGTGATTTTACCGGTCTCAAGATGTAAATTCTTGAAAAATATTGGACCTGATATCGCTCCAATGCATTGGTAATAGCAATAACATCCCCTTTACAAAGTTCGCAAATGCCAGCATTAAGAAGATGCCCTTTAACTCCATACTTCAGCAAAGTATTGCTGAGAGACTGGCGAGCAATATCTTCATAAATCTCAATTGATCTCTGATATCTGGAGAATTATAAAAAAAATTGAAACAGTTAATTTTCAATTTAACATATAGAGAAGGCTATTATAAAGTTTCTTTCATAAAAAAATGTTTTCTTTACATTATTCTAGAGTTTCTGCTCAAATTGAAACCACCGTACACATCAATATATGAATAAGATTAAATGCAGCAATGAATGGACTAATATTTGTTAAAACCATGCATACACATCAATAGCAAATTCTTAAACTTGCGCAGATGTTAGGGGGGAGAAAAGATACCAAACCATAATAGTGGGTGACACAGGAAGGTCAGCGTACTAAACCAAAAAAAACGTTTTGATAAACAAAAAAGGTAGTAACAAGATCAAAACAATAGAAGAAAACTTGAGCAGATGTTCATGCATTATTATCAAGGCCTTCACAGTTCACATCAAGAAACAAGATCAAAACAAGCAGAAAAATAGAGAGTCTTACTGTTCAAGCTGGGCAGAGAATTGAGCAACTTTTTGCTTGCACTGGTTTGCTGAAGTGTTCACTTCTTCATTTTCAAAAAAATCCGCTGATTTTTCATAGTAAGCAACGGCCTGCGAGATATTCTGTTCAGACTCGTACAACTCAGCAATTTCCTGTGCATACAAAAGAAAAATTCAATCCAATCATGATACATTCACGAGAATTCCAGCAAGAATGCCTCAAAAAGTATAGCCAAGAGGAAAAAGGACACCATTTATAACCAAATATACATTAGCCACACTAAAATAAAGAAATTATAAGCTATATACCTTCAAATATCTAGCAGCCATAGAGAGTCTTCCAATCTCACAGAAAATATTTACAGCATTGTCTAAGCAAGATACAGACTCTGCATTGAAAAGAGAGAGAAAAAGAACCTTAACATCGAACTTCGATTAAGTGATGGCATGCATTATACAATTTGATCACGTGCAAAGGCATATATGATTTTGACAACAAGCATATACACACAGAAAAATATGTTCAATTGTTCAAAAATCCTAATCCTAATGTATGTAAAATAACCACACACATACCATTTATATTAGTTTTTTTATAGCAACGCGCAGCGTCAACATAAGCTTGTGCAGCTTCATGCTTGCTTTCCAACTACAACAAAACGATTCATCACAGCGCGTAGAGATAATCAAATGAAAGAACGCAAAATGAACAAATAAAATAAAAATCCAGAAGTTTGATGGTTAGTTAGTTAGTTACCTTCAAATGACAACTCGCTAATTTGATGTAGGTGGATCCTGCTTTGTCCCCTAAAATGTGAACAAATTTGTGTGACAACCTTAACCAACGATTAAATAAAAGACGTAAAACTTAAGGTTACATGATTTAGCGAGCTTATAGGAATTGGCGGATTTGTCGAAGAGATCAGCAGCGTCCTCGAATTTGGAGCCAAACAAGCCCCAACTGCTGAGTTTCTTCTCTGCCTTGTTCTCAAAATCCTCGGCCCTGGCCAAATGATCGCCCATATTGGAATGAATGAAATAATCGATCAATTCAATTTAATGCTCTCTCTTTCATGCAATCTATCTATGTTAATTGTTCTTTTATACTTGAGACACAGATAGAAACTATTCATCACCAAATTGGAACGAAAATGAAAATCTATGTGCACAACCAAAAGGCTCTAAAAAAATGCATTGTGCTAAATTAAATTATCAATAAAATTAATTACATTAAATTGTCTTTGTAATTATAATATTTACTGATGAATTCATTCAAACATTGAAATTATTTTTTTATTACTATATTATATGTACTAACTATGAAGTATTTTTTAATTTTCATGAATTTAATTAACCATCTTTAGTTGAGATTTTTTTACAATTAATTTTTTTTTCGCTCACAATACTCATATTTGATATCTTAAGAAATTCGAATCCTGAAATTAAGGTCATGTTAACAATTGAATAAAATATTTTTCGAAGAGAATAATTGAATAAAATATTCTCATAGTAAAATAATTCTGTTTTATCGTTATTAATAGTAACTTATCATTTATGATTAGATTTTTAACTTTTATATTAATTATTATATTGAAAACCATATTTAAATCATTTTTTAATTGATTGAAAATATTAAAAAATTACATTAATAATAATAATTAATTATATAAAAAATAAACTCTTATAATTAACTATTGTTAATAATTTAAAATTGTGTCAAATATAGAAAACTTATCCACCTCATCCCACCAAATTGGTAGCAAGCTAGTAGGCTGGTCCAGTCCCTTTTTCCGTCCCGGTGTATTAGCATGTAAATCATTAATTATATTAGTAAAATATTATTACAATGTAGTCTCTTTTAAAAGGATTTAATTATTATATACTTACTAAGCTTTAAGAAAAAAAATTACTATTCTTAAAAATTTTAATTTTTATAAAATAAAAAATATTTTTAAATATTTACAAACGATTAATCCACCTCGACTTCAATTATTTATGATCAAATTAGATTGAATTGAATATGGAAAAAAATTACATATACCCAACCCACTTAACTTATAAAATTTTGATTAAACTGAATAATAAATTGAGTCAAATCTACCGGTAAACACCTTAACTAGCCTACCTCCTTACGGTTCATAACCATTATCCATTGCATTCATTACAAACGTATTCTCATTAATTTTAATTTTTGAAGGGCATATGTGAGAAATTTGAATTGAGTGAGTGGATTAAGATATGAATCAGCAAGTCAATCCAATTCCCAGGATACAGACAAGGCATTCTCAAAGGCTCCAGATGGGGAAGATGACAATTACACCTCATAGACGATTTCAAATTGCAATGTTTTCCTTGAGACACAGAGAATTATACATGGACATTTGGCGAGTATAAAATTCCAAATAATTTTAGGGAAAAAAGTGTTTGTGCTTCCTAGTAGAAAAAATAAGGCTAAACGAAATTATTAACTACTTCAAATTATTTATTTGATTTTATAAGAATTCCTGAATAAAGAAAAATATATTTTTCCGTGCAGATCAGAAGGGGGTTTATCCGTAAGAGTTAAATAATAAATACAATATTAATTGAGGTTTATAAGTTACAACAATAACATTTTATTTAACCAAATAAATTAGAACTTCTAAATTCTTATATTATCATGTAATTATAGCCCGTCTTATACACACCGAGTGAACACTCCAGTCACAAGTAAAAAAAAAAGTTTATAAAAAGACTTTTTATAATTTAGTTTATACATAAATTAATTTTAATTTTCAGATAAACTTATTTTATTTTCTTACAAATATTTATGAAAACCGTGGAGAAATATTTATGGAAAAATCATTTTAATAAATCTTAAATCTTAACTAATTTCATCTTATTTAAGTAGTCATTTTAAATTACCTTTTTATTTATTTTCAATATTTGATCATTCTTGAGGTAATTAATAACTAAATAATTTTCAAAATAGAAAAAAATATTCTTACAACATTAAACTTTCCATTAATCAACATAAAAGATAATCTAAAAAATAAAATTCACTTAAAAAATATAAATGAAATTAACCCATATTCTTACTCTTATATTTTAAAAAAGAATTAGTTATTTTCAGAAGAAATGGTTGATAAAAAAACAAAAAACCAAAAAACAAGTACTGGTACTAGCAGTTGAGAAAGGATAAAAAACCACGTGGGTGGTGTATATGTGTCTCCATCCAAAATGAAGCTTGAAGAATCTGTGTCCAGCTCCAACATCATTGCCCGGCTGCTTCCACCGGAAGATCCGAATCCGCAAAATGGATCAATCTCCGGAGCGGTGTTCAACATAACAACCACCATGATCGGTGCCGGAATCATGTCCATTCCGGCGACCATGAAGGTTTTAGGCATAGTTCCGGGGTTGGTGGTGATCGTGTTGGTGGCACTGATAACAGATGTGACTGTGGAGTTTATGCTAAGGTACACAAGTTCCGGTAAATCCTCTACTTACGCTGGCATGATGGCAGAGTCCTTTGCCTCCATAGGATCCCTCGCCGTTAAGATTTGCGTCATCATATCCAATTTGGGGGTCCTCATCATCTATTTCATTATCCTTGGTACCTTCAATTCCTTCTTTCTACTGTTTTATCTCATGTTCATCAGGAGTAAGAAGCTAAGTTAAGTTTACTTGCAACAACTCAATTTTTTACTTATTTGGTAGGATTCATTTTTGGACTTTCAAAAAGTGAAATGATATTATAGGATGAGAAATAAAAAAATGTTAATCACACTTTTTTACTAGGATTAATAAACATTTAATTTTTTTAGTAATGTTGGAGAAAAAAATATAAGAAATATTAATCACACTTTTTTTTATTTATTTTGGTAATCACACACTTTCTATATGATCAACTTTTAAATATATTCTCATTTTTTTTGGGAAAATGTATTTGCATTTATCAACTAAATTGATTAGAAGTAACAATTAATATGTGTAAGTCTCATTTTTGTGCATGATAACAACGATGAGGACCGAATCTAAGTCCTGTATCTACATAGTTTCTAACTATTCCTTGTCTATGATATATATAAAATTGAGTGGGCTCATTGGCTTTGTTTTGGAAGGAGACGTGCTCTCTGGAAACGAGTCGAACGGAATCACACACTTGGGTATTCTACAAGAATGGTTTGGCATCAACTGGTGGACCTCTCGTGCTTTTGCTCTTCTTATTGTTGCACTCTTCATAATGCTTCCACTTGTTATGTTACGACGTGTTGGTCAGTATTACTACTATACCCAAATGCGCAAGCAATTTTTCTTGGCAAATTAAAATTAACCCTTCATCTTAATTAAGAACAATTGGCTAATTAAGTACAGTTTATATTGTTTTCAATGTTTTATATGTACAGATTCACTGAAGTATAGTTCTGCTATAGCAATCCTACTAGCATTTGTGTTTGTTGTAATATGTTCATCAATGGCGGTTAGTGCATTGTTGTCTGGAAAAACTCAAACACTAAGAATAGTGCCTGATTTCTCTCAAGCCACCGTCCTTGACCTTTTCACCACTATCCCAGTGTTTGTCACGGGTTTCGGATTCCATGTCAATGGTTAGTTTTAACATTTTAGAACTTCTTGCTTTATTATAAAGTTTTAAGAGCATGATTTTTTAGTTGAGTTTTTAAGCTCATTGTGTCAAGAGTTTTTCATATTAGAGGCTAAATTTTAGGGGAAAAACTTTTAAGAATTTATTTTTTTCAAAAATTGTTTTTTAATGTCTTTCTTTCTATTTTTTTTTAGTGCAAGTAAAATTTAAGAACTCAACTTGGGTTTTACACTAAACCAAAAAAAAGATAAAAATTCTTTCATCTTATTTCACATCATGAAATCCACAAAAAAAATTGAAGAATCCAAAATGATTTTTTTCATTAAAAATACTCAAAGATAACATTAATTAATTATTGTTTTGTTAATTATACTCTTATAAAAAAAATAATGGTGTATAAAGTGTTAAAGTAATAAATGGAAAAAATAATGAACGTATGAGGAAATTATAAATAAATTTTAATATAAATGAAGAGATTAATTATTTTTCTTTTATCTATATGTACTATAATCTTCAAGGACTAATAAAAAACAAAGAAACGATTATTTAACATATTTTAATTAACTTATTAATCCCAATATATAATTATCATTTTACCCAATTAAAAATGATGGATAAATTATATTTTATTCAATTTTTTTTATTAATTCTCAACTTCTCTCTCTTTCTCTATAAGTTTTTAATAACTAAATTACTTGAAGTTTGGGTTAAAGTTAAAAATGCTAAATTTTGTTAACTTAATTTAGTTATAGATTTAGTATTATTTACAATTTTAATTGTGATTATATATTTTTCACTTTAACCCAAATTTTAGTGGAATTTAGTGACAAAAAAAGTTTATAAAGATAAGCTAAGAGAATGTGAAATTACAAGAGTATCAAGAATAATTATCCAATAATTTATAATAAAAAATGTTAACACTCATCTTTTTAATACTTTTTATTGTTCAGCAAAATATTTAGTAATCTTATTAAATCATTCAACCCTCTCTTTATTAATGGTTCAAGATGAGATTTTAGCAAATGAAAGTGTTTTTTTACTGCCAAAGATTCTATTTTACTATGACTAACTTAATTACAAATGATTTGGTGCAGTTCATCCAATTAGAGCAGAGCTAGGAAAAGTTGCACACATGGGTTTGGCTGCACGGATTTCGTTGATAATCTGCGTGGCTATTTACTTTGCTATTGGTTTCTTTGGGTACCTTTTATTTGGGGACTCCATCATGCCCGATGTGTTGGTAAACTTTGACCAAAACTCCCATACAAGTGCTGGTCGATTACTCAATACCATTGTTCGGTTAAGTTATGCACTCCATCTTGCACTTGTGTTCCCAATCATGAACTATTCCTTGAGGGCCAACATAGATGAACTAATTTTCTCAAACAAAAATAAGCCTCCCCTTGCATCAGATACCCCAAGATTTGTGTCACTCACTTTGACTTTGCTAGCCCTCACATACTTTGTGGCTGTGGCCATCCCAAATATATGGTTTTTTTTTCAGTTCTTGGGATCCACAACCATTGTTTGCACCTCATTCATCTTCCCTGCCGCAATTGTTCTAAGGTATACTACTACCAATTTCCCTGCTTTTTATAATATACAATTATGCTTAATTTATATAAATTAATAATTCATATATACCACAATCCCCTTCTCTTTTGAGCACAGGGACATGCATGGCATATCAAAGACAAAAGATCAAGTGATGGCAATAGTGGTGATTGTTTTGGCTGTAGGAACAAGCGGAATTGCTATATGGACCAACTTGAATGGTTCAGGGGCTGCTCAATGATTAACCATGATGCTATATAACACCCAGTCTTTTCAAGTTTTAGGGAAGCCTAGTGAACAGCTGCATCAATTTGGTCCTTAATTTGATTAATTTATCTTATAGAAATTAATTTAATAACATTTAAAGGTGAGATTGAGAATTGCACATCTTGTATTTTGAAACTATAGACGATCCTACTTTGATTCAAACACGAGTCTGCCTTGTTAGCTTTTATTGGAGTTAGTACATCAGGTTTAGGCAGGGTTTCAATTTTATCTATTCAAATATTCAGCCATGTGCCTCGTCGTAGCCACCATTGAATATCATCCTGTCTTGAGCTTCCTTTGATGTAGTTGAGCTCCATTAAAGAATGACCTTTGTTATCTCAAGTGGTGGATATCCATGGTTTCTAACAAGGGAGCTTTACTGAAATGAAATTTGACTTTGCGGTGGTAAAAGCCGTCAAAAAATGATTGATTTGATAAAAAAAACTTAAATTCACATGTTTTTAAAAATAAAAATAAGTAAATTCATCAATTTGACCGTGACTTATGTCCTTTATTAAATGGTTTAGATTCAAATTCTTACCTTAAGTATGAAATAATCATGTTAGAAAAAAAATATACATCTTTTGTGTGAATTCATATCAAGATACGAATAAAAAAAATATGGACTTAACGAACATTCCTTATTAAAAAATATTAAGTATAGATTTGAATTGAGTGTATTAAGATACGAATCAACAAGTGGAAGGCATCTCAATTCTATAGTAGCAGTGAATATTACACGTGTGCAATGGAGATTATGCATGTCCTAATAAATAAATTTTTAAATGCAGGCATGGGTATTTGGAGTGTAAGAAATTCTAAAATTCTATCATTAGGAAAAGAAGTATCCGTGCCTGGTCTCCAATTACAACATTTGATGATTCAACGGCACCCAAAAATGAAGCTTGCATCCGTGTCCAACATAACCCATGCCAGGTTGTTGCACCGCTGCTGCCGCCGGACTGCCAACAGAAGTACTTGCCGGAAGATCATCAGACGACACCCCAAGATTTGTGTCACATACTTGTTGGCCGTGGCAATCCCAAACATATGGTATTTTTTTCAGTTCTTGGGATCCATAACCATTGTTTGTTTCTTATTCATCTTCCCTGCTGCAATCGTTCTAAGGTATTGCTACCTATTTCTCTTCTCTCTATATATTTGTTTTTTTAAAAAAAGAATACTTACAATACATTGATCTTTAACATTTTTTAGCTCCCTTTTTATTCCAAATTAAAATTCACTGGACATCACAAAAAATTGTGATCAGTCTCATTAATGAGTCTAACTTATTATTTTGTAGTTTTTAATAATTTTTAACTAATAATAATAATAAGTAATATATTAAAAAGATTGTGTTGTTAGCATTATTTTTACTTAATTTATATATAAGTGTTGTGTTTCATACCACAATCACATCCTCTTTTGAGCACGGGGACATGCATGGCATATCAAAGACAAAAAATCAAGTGATGGCAATAGTACGTGGTGGTTGTTTTGGCTGTAGGGACAAGCGGAATTAATTGCTATATGGACCAACTTGAATGGTTCAGGGATTGATCAGTTATTAACCATGATGTTATATATATATATATATATATATATATATATATATATATATATTTTTAAGCAACCATGATGTTATAAATATAATGCCCAGTCTTTTCAAGTTTTAGGGAAGCCTAATCAAAGAATTAGCAATATGATGATTTTATAAAGATTCATACGGATTAAGATCTTCTACAGTTGTGAGAATAATTGCATTAATATGGACCTTTGATTTAATTTATTAAATGATAAGTTTATCTTTTAAAAAGTGATTTAATATATAAAATTTAAAGGTGAGATTGAGTAGTGCACGTACACCCTGTATTTTGAAACTGTAGTTATTTCGGTTCAAACACGGGCCTGCTTTTAAGATTATAGATCCTTAGCACTTAAATCAGTCTCAAACCATCTTAATTTCAATATCGATCGTATTCTTCTTTCTATATATTATTAATTATTTTCTAAAATAATGTTTTATGAAAAGAGAATGACATGTTTGAATAAATGAGTAAATAAGGGTAAAAATATAAGTGGAAGAAAAGATTTTGTTGGAAGGCAAAAAGATGCACTCTCGTGTAATTTTTAAAATATGCTTCCACATGATTTTGAATAAAACCTTATTTCTTTTAATTTTTTAACTAGTTAGGGCATTGGTTAGCCTTAGCCCTTATAGTAATTCTTAAGATATTATTCCTTTGGTGGCTTCTTATTTATAAGATTTTTTTTCAAAAACTTATTTGTCATCATTTTCCAATTTTTAGAAATATTAATTATATTTTCCTAACCTATCCTTAATTATATATTCTCCTTCAAATATTAATTAATTAGATGAGAAGTAATTAAGTAAAAAGAGATAGTTAGTTTTTTAAAAAATAAGTAAGGACATATACTTTTGAAAGAGTAATACACATTATTAATAAATTTAATATGATTAACTAAATTAATTTTTTTTAATGAGTATGAATGAGTTAAAAAAGTATATAAATAAGAAAAAAGTATTATTATCATGTTTTGAAGAAGAAAAAAGAAAATAAAATTATTATCAGTCTATTTTTAGTATTTGAAGGCAAGAGTGATGACCAATTAGAGAAAAGCTGCATGAGATTCACCATAATCCACTTCCCCGTCCAAGTTCATTTTGGTTTTTGGTGTCCACATTCTTCACGCTTCTCATTCATTCTCTATACAACCACGACGAATCCTCGCGATGCCACTCCAACCTGTCACAAGTCCCACTTCAATTTACAATCTTACCCTTCACTCTTCTCCCCAATACACCTCCACTCAGTCCATTCACCAATGGCACTATGGTAAATCCAATAACCTTAATCATTGTAAAGTTCTTCACTCCAATTACATAAATCCAACCTTTCGTACGTTAATCTTGCAATCTGTACAATACAACAATAACTTTAGTTTCGTTTTTCTTACTCACTCACCGCCGGGATGTCGCCGGTGCCCGGAGCACACGCCCCTCTCCTCCCGGGATCCAAGTCCAAGGATGTTCCGCCGGCCACCGTGTCCGGCGCCGTGTTCAATGTCGCCACCAGCATAATCGGCGCCGGAATAATGTCTCTTCCGGCGACTCTCAAGGTCCTCGGAGTGATTCCGGCGTTGGTTCTGATTCTCGTGATTGCTTTTCTTGCAGAGCTATCCGTGGAGTTCCTCATGAGGTTCACACGTGCCGGCGAAACGACGACGTATGCCGGCGTCATGAGAGAAGCCTTTGGACCCTTGGGAGCAGTGGCAGCTCAAGTCGCTGTTGTAATCACCAATCTCGGGTGTTTAATTATGTACCTAATTATTATTGGTAAGCAAATATTAGTTACTTAAATTCATTATGAACTTAATTTTGGTTACTTGGACTAATTATGAGCTTATGCTGATTATTTAATGTGTTGTGTCATGTGCTCGTGTGTGTTATTTGATGCAATGAACAGCGGATGTGTTTTCTGGGAATCAACGTGAAGGGGAAGTACATTTGGGTGTTTTGCAACAGTGGTTTGGGATTCACTGGTGGAGTTCTCGGGAATTTGCTCTGTTGGTTGTCTTGTTCTTAATTTTGCTTCCATTGGTCTTGTACCGTCGCGTAGGTCAGTGCCCACTACATCTTTATTTGCGTTTTGACTTCTAATTTGATCCTATCCCAGGACCCAGGGTGATTGATGTTTAGGTGGTGGCTATGACTTATGATAGCCAATTTTTTATTATGATGACATCCGCAATTTTTTTTACCTTTTGATCAAAATTAAATCCTTAATATTTAGTTATTTGCCTTACCATTTTGGTTAGATGCAGTTACTTAAGTGTTTCTAGTGTTGTTCTATAATCAGTATTGAAGTTTCACTTGGATCATCTGCAGAATAAAAGTTTGCATTAAAGATCAAGATAGGTTATTAGATGAAACTTCATTTCTGATTGGAGAATAGAATGTGAATTTCGTCTTTTTGGTTATTGATATATGAGATGCGCGTAGCCAGGACTAACATTTTATTTTGTTGTGCCATGCTATGCTATTGCTTGCTGCATACAGAGTCGTTGAAGTTCAGTTCTGCAATATCAACTCTTCTTGCTGTGGCATTTGTTACAATATGTACCGTGTTAGCAATAGTTGCTATTGTTGAAGGAAGAACACAGTCCCCTAGACTGATTCCTTGTTTGGACCAACATACCTCTTTTTTTGATCTGTTTACTGCAGTGCCGGTCGTAGTCACAGCCTACACATTTCATTTTAATGGTACGTACCTAATTACTTACCTTCCACTTTGTTACATTACACCTCCTTTAAACTTTAAAGCACCTAAAGATTTGATTGCTGACAATTGTTTTAATTTAAACTTGCAGTGCATCCAATTGGGTTTGAGCTTGCCAAGCCATCAGAAATGGCAACAGCGGTTCGAATAGCATTGCTGCTTTGTTGTGTCATTTACTTTTCAATAGGCCTATCTGGGTACCTCTTGTTTGGGGATTCAACACAGTCTGATATTCTCGTCAATTTTGACCAGAATGCTGGTTCTGCACTTGGTTCATTGCTCAATGTTTTAGTCCGTTTAAGCTATGCTTTTCATGTTATGTTGACTTTCCCTCTCCTCAACTTCTCCTTGAGAACCAACGTAGACGAATTCTTCTTCCCTAAGAAGTCTCCTCTAGCCACAGACAGCAAGAGATTTGTGAGTCTCACTCTAGTGCTGCTAGCCTTAAGCTACATTGCTGCTATTTTAGTCCCAGATATTTGGTACATCTTTCAGTTCATGGGATCAACATCTGCAGTGTGCCTTGCCTTTGTCTTCCCTGGTGCTATTGTTCTAAGGTAATCTCTCTCTCTCTCTCTCTCTCTCTCTCGTAATCTTAGTCCTTTTCTGTTCATTTGAACAATGACAATTGTCAAATAAATCTGAAAAAAATACTAGCGACACTCTATTTTACACTATTTCACAGTATTCCGTCTCGACCGACTGAAATTTATTAAAAATATCAATTTTGGTGATTCACATTTCTTATCTGTATAATTTATTTTTTTCTTTTATCAAAAAATGACAGGGATTCTTACGGTATATCAACAAGAAGGGACAAAATTATTGCACTGGTTATGGTTATACTAGCTGCGATAACAAGTGTGATTGCTATCTCCACCAACATATACAAAGCCTTCCAGTAGCACCTCGTAAATTTGTATTTTCTTTTCCCTTTTCAATTTTTCCCTATATTTAGAATTTTTTATTAGGGGAGAGGGAGACGTAGAGAGAAAAAGAGAGAATTCTAGACGCATTTGATAGTTGAGGCACTTGGTGACTTGGGTTTATACTTTCGGATGCCATTGTTGTTTGTTGTAAAATTCGTATATCTAGAACAGACCAGCTATGTAAAATGTAACCAAGGATGTGAGATCCAAATTTGGGGTTGAAAGTGCATGCATATAATATGAGATCCAAATTTAATGTTGAAAGGTGACAAAATTTGGCCACCATTATTATGCAAGAAACCCAAGTGCAAATACACCGTGTGTTAACATTTGGGTAGCTGGTACCCATTATTGAGAACAGATCTTGTAGCCATACATACTGTGTCAACAGTACATGTATTCATTTATTGTATGTCTTATCATTTGGTCCATTTCTTTTAACAATTTATTATTTCCTGTCATTTTCTTATGATCACAATCCAAATCGGTCTAACATAAGCAACTTGACTACATGTGATCGGTTCTTGTTAGGCCACGGACTCTGTCCCTAGTTACCTTATCTATATGTGGCGAGCTGTGAGTGTATATTAATGGTGTCCTCTATCCGTACGTGTTTAAAAAGATAGGGTGCATAACAAAAAATATATATTTTTTCAATCTTTAATTGAAAATAGTGTTCTGATAAATTAGTGTTTGTGATTTATCATTTATTGCTTGATTAATTAAAAGATATAGAAGACTAAAATTGAAACAGAAAAATATTTAAGAGAAAAAATGTATTATTAGAAAGACACATGTATGATTGCTAGTTATTCAATTGAATTTAAATATTTGTATATCAAATTCTGAATATAGTATATGTGTACTTTTTATTTTACTTAATTTTTGTTTTTATACATATTTCTAAAATATTTTACAAAAATTAAAACAAATTCGTTAAGATCGATCTAGTGGTAGAGGACTAGGTAATATGTAAAAAGTCATATAAGTTCTAACTTTGAAGCTCTATTATTGTAAGAAAATAATGTCAAATAGAAGTATATATGAGGCATATCAAATATCGGTACTAAATAATTAAGAACCAAAGACGTTTGCAAATTTCGTGAAAATATAAACGTTTTAATTAACTTTGATTAGACATTAGAGCGGTTGCAAGGCCAGACTCATCTTTACTAGCGATGCTTTGATTTTGCAATGCTTGTAAGATTAGAAGTCAAAACAAGGGAATAAATCGTATAAAAAAAATTAAAGAATTGAATTTTATATTGTTTGACTTGGGGTTGTTTAAAACATTTATCACAATTTTTAAATTTATTATTTTCCTAGTATATACCTAGATTATTTCCGTGGGCAGTCAAAAACCAAGGCCGAGGCCTTTATGTTTGGATACGCGGAAGAGGGTGAAATATAATTTGTAATAAGTTTGACTTAAGGTTGTTTTATTGTTCGGATTGATAAAATGAAAATGGAATATATTGAAAACTACTAGAACCTATTCCATTATTTACCTTCTTTTTCCCCTCAATTTCAAAGAATGAAAAGGATTGAGAATTTCATTACATTTCATCATAATACGTTTGTACAATACAATTAGTTATTTTATTAATTCTATTATATTCTAGTTCTTTATTGGCGTTTTTAGTAGTATAAGCCTGTCCGGGGGAGATCAATATCATATGTAATCATTTACTGTGAGTATTACAAGCAACGCAACAATGAAATCATAATCCACCCCTGCATTGATTTTGACCTTCAAGCCTTCTTTCCAATTGCTGAAGTTGCTTCTTGGATATACATCAATTACCTGCAAGTATGTTGTAATTTAATTTCGTTAGTTTGTAGTGTAAAAAGCCTTTTTTAAGGGAAAATAGGGTCTTTCCCCTTTATGATCTAGGTTTCGTCATGTATTTAATTAGAGTCAATTTAAATAAAATTTTTAATATGCATGTATTTATAAGAGAAGAAAATAAAATAAATTAATTTTCTAAAACATAAAATTATTTTATTCATATCAACTAATTAAAAAGTTAAATGATATTATTTTTTTTTGAAAAATGAGGTACATAAATTGATTGACTAATATTTCTATAAATACTTATTGAAAAAGGAATTTAATTTGGGTAATTTTTACTTTCACATTTTTGGGATTATAATGGCCAGAACAAAAAAGATACTCCTAATATACTACTTGCATTGACATGATGCTAATGACATGCTCATCATATAAATTTTATTGATTTGCAGCCAAATGCAAAGGTGTATGTAGTATTCTTAAGCAAAATTAACCTTAAGCCACTTGTTGACATCTACCTTAAAAATGTTACGCAAATTAAGCTCAAGATTAAAATCTGCTTAATTTATAATTCTATAACCATAACCACATATATACCTCTGCAATCATGGTGTCTCCTATGTAAACTTTGCAGGACTTGTCAATGTGGCTCCCAACAAGTTGAAAGCTGCTGATATCTTCATTGATATTGGTGGCCATGAACACATCAAGCCGTGGTTTCATGTCAACAGGGTGGGATCGTTGAACCCCAAAAATCAAATCCTTCTCCTCCGAGCTTTTGCCTCTATGAACCATCCACCCATGCGGCAGTGTTATCAGCTTTATCTTCAATGTATCATCACATGTTCATGCACCGTCAATTTCTTAGTCTAGTGTTTTAATTGTGTATCTTATATTACTTGGAAATTTAAACCATTAAGCATTGATAATAATGACATGAAGAGTCTTAGCTATACATTAATTAATTACTAGGCAATAGGCATGTAACATGTTTACTTGAAGAGAACTTATGAAGCATTATACATTTTATTTGCTTCACGTATCTGTACTCGATATATATCTGATATCAATATTTTTGTATGCTTTACTGAATATGTGAAATATCCATGTCTTTAATAATTCTCAACTTTATGGATAATCTTAAGAAAAGAATGAAATTGATACTATTTCATCAATCGTTGGTCCAAATTGTAATACTGAATTCAATCTTATTAACTAAGGATATAAGGTTTTTGAATATATCCAAGCATTATTGATGAAAAAACATAATTGAATATAAAAAAATTCATTAAAAATAATTAGTTAAATTCTTTGATAGAGAGTAATTATTGACAAAATCAATTAATATTTCGATAGAAAATAGAAAGCAATTTACCATAATAGTAACATATTTTTATTTTGAATTTAGTAATATCTAAGAAGTATAGAGGAATGACATTTCTCAAGAAGTCTATTCTTCATTTAGATTAGCAGAATTTTGATACATGTATGATCATTTCCTATATATTTTTAGAATAATGGTATCGTAGTATTAGATGATACGTATTGTATTTCATACAAGTATCATATTATGCATAATAAATTAAAGAGAAAAGTTTATATACTTTTTAACACACGTCAAGGCTTGAGCCATCAACTCGAAGCAAGAGATCACCGTAACATCTAACACCTCGTATCGTTGGTTTAAGAAGAATCCGCGGTATTTCTTCTTCACAGTTATTTCTGATGGGCAAGTCACACAGAAGCTATCCTCTACACGGGGAACTCATGTGCCACTTCCATAGGCAATTCAGGAGCATTGGCCTCCATTAAGAATTAATGCCTCAAAGATATATTCAGAGTTTATAGAAAGAATTGCTTAATTTTGCTTAGGATAGTTTTGTTGTTTGTAGTGCAGAAAACATACATAACATGATTAAGCTATATGTATATATATATATATATATATATATATATATATACACACATTTATATGAGAGCTGAAGTGGTTCTTTCACGTTTTGGTCTCCTTGGATTAATTATCAGAACAAACGCTGTAGAAAAGTAAGATAGGGGACCATTGTTTTACATATTTAATTTTATCTTGTGTTTGTTATTTATTACCAATCAAAGAACTTGTATTTTTGTTGATTTTTATATTAGGAAGCCTGCTTAATCTTTGCTATTAATTTCACAAGTTCAAAATGACTACTTTTGGTATTTCTTAGTCAGCTCTTAGACCTGAAGACTCTCATGAAAGCCTTAATATTTGACGGTCGTTCTTTTCTGTAATTTGTCATTCCCTCTTTTTTACGCAATAGATTTGTTCATTTGAATTGAAAAGTTTCGAATTTAAATAGCTTTTGAATTTTACTCATTTTATATTAAGAGTAGATATAGCTTTTCTTTTTTACTTTAGATATTTTTAACTTAAGACAAGTCAATTTTTTATGCAGTGTGCTGATTGTTTTTTCTAACTTGTTCAAAGTTAAAGGCTCGATCAAAAAAGCAAATAGTTGCAAGGGGATATGAAAACAATACAACTCGTTACTTATAGAATCATGAACTTGAGTCATTAATTTACCTTGTGAAATTTCATAAAAAAGAAGGAAGAAATAATAGTCTATTATTAGTGAGTTTAAATATGAGAGAGAGACTAATTTGATCGTAGGATAAAATTTCTAGAAAAAGTATTTTGAAATCTTTATTTAAACACGTTTGCTGGAAACTATTAAAGAATTTCTTTATCTCAAAGTTCAGACAGCCGATAATTGAAATTGTGACAGCATGACCCAATAACTTTATCAACTGTACACTTGTATTAGATACAAAAATATCATGTGTAGATAACAATGCAGTGTTCGAAAGGAGTTTATGTAAGAAATCACTAAAAAATTAACCATTTACACATTTTTCTTTCCAAAAATAGCAATGTGTTTCCCATATAAGTAAAAAAATATTTTATGCACCTAAGAAGTTTAATTAAAATTAACAATAGAACTATTGATGCTAATAAGGATCACAAAGCATGACTCTAAGAATTTGACAGATACTTTATAAGTTATAACGATTATTAACATGTAATCATGATTAGAATTAAATTCTTTTTGAAAACAAAAGAACGAGTATCAAAGAATGCTATTTTTTTTTTACAATAATGATATTTGAGTTAAAACTTATGAGTTCATGCATATTATTTAATCTCTTACTATTAGGTCAACTTTAGTGGGTTAAAGAATGCTGTATTCAACATTTCATATAATTACAACAAATTAACAATAAACCAATACTTTAAATTAACCTATAAGCACACAATAGTGCTATACCTTTATCACCCCCATAGATCGAACATGGCAGAACCATCCTTACAAAGATCGCTGAGACAAGAAATGTTAACAAACCAAATTCAAAATAATGTTTAATTTGGAATGAAAAGAGAAAAATAAGTAACTAACCCATGTAGTCCATATATGATTGCAGCTGAGCATACTGTTCAAACATTTGCAACTCTCGTACTACGTACTAATTCATCCTTTCTGCAGTAATGTACAACTTATAACCGACCTTAAGAGTTAGAGACCACCTATAGTTTAGTTTCTGGAGATATAAAGGTTGTATGGTTGGATGGTTAAAAAAAAATGATGGGTTTAATTTTTCTGCTAATATAAATATAAAAATTCTAGATCTCTTCTTGACAGTAGGAGGCACTGACTTAACAAACTGTTTTTTTTTTTTTTTAATAACAGGTTATCACAACGGAGCACTTTTTCCCTGTGTTTTTCAATCCTTATCTTCACCTCAAGATCTAGCCATAAGCCATGCATGTCAAAGTAGATATGTTCAATCACAGTATCACACCATTAAAGTAGCCCAGGCAAGCAAGACGGATGGAGGGGGGAAGCAAAATATATATTTTTTATTAGTCATTGAATCACAACTCATAAATTTATTAACTTTTAAAATAATTCAAATGATAATTTATAATTGAATAATAATATAAAATTATTTTATTCATTAGTATCATAACATTAAATTCTATAATTATTCTATAATTAAACTACAATATGTTATCACAATATATTAAAAATACAAAAAAAAAGTCATTTAATTATGAATCATAATATGAACTATGAAGAGATAATTAATGCTTATAAGAATTACTATAAAATACATATTTTCTTCGATCACATATATATAAGCAAAAAATAATAATTTCACTCATATTAAGAAAACTAGTTATGTTTATTAAATTGTATGAATGTCAACTAAAAAATATATTTTTTTAAAATTAATATTCATTAGAATTTGATGTCAAACATAAATCTCTTATTAAATGAAAGATATTTTAAAAATAATTAAGATTTATTTATATTTGGGACCAAGATATAATGAATTTTTTTATTTATATTTGAAACTAAAGAGTAGTATTTAATTAGAATACTCTTTAAATTATATATATATATATAATTAATTGAATTTGATGCATATTTTACTATAGATAAATTTGATGATAAAAAAATGTCATCTATAACTTAGATAGCAATATGATATATTTAATTATTATAATTCAATGTTTATTTAATACTTATTACTAAAAATATTTCGCCCCCGTATATTAAGTTTGGGGATCTGTCCCGAAAGGATCAATAAGAAGGAAAAATTTCAAAGCCATTCTGTTGAAAAATTTCAGGCTATACAGTATTTTTCTATATCAAAAAACAAAGCAGGAACATTAGAAACACAAAATATTTAGAAATCTTTTCGATGGTTTGAGTGCTGATGTTATCCTTCCATTTCTTTTTATCCTTTTGCTTTCTTCACCATTCTCCCACATGCAATGGCCATGCTACAGTGCAACTGTTTCTCGAATTCAAAGACAACGGTTTTCACTTTTCAGCAACAACGCGGTAGAATATGTAGAGGTACGAGGTTATGCACATAATAATATTATAAAAGAGGAGAACCATGTTGCCGGGCTATACTTCATGGGCCTCAGAATAAACCCACCATAACATCATGAGATAATTGCTATTTCCACTCCCCTTCTTTACTAATACACTTCTTTTCTTTCTATGTACCTAAAATACCCTTCTAAATGCACACTTCCCCTTATGTTCTTCGGGAAAACACAGCAATAATAATATATATTAATATAAGGTACAAGTACGTAGTACCGTAATCAGGATACATTCAAGGAGCAAAAGACCCCAAACCACACATCCAAGGGTTACTCCCTATTAAAATATGTTCTTCATCTTAACCTATATTTGATCTGCAAATTTGAGGCAATTGATAAAAAATTTCACAAATATAACTGAAATGCATAATCTACTTTTCATATGCAATATGAATTTTCATTGTAAATACGAAGATCTTGTAATCCATAACTTAACTTGATATGTAAGTAGTGTTTTTTGAACTTTGATGTCTCTTTTGTCTTAGGTCGCAAATCACGAGTGTTCCCTAATTTTGTTTGTTTGATAAAATTTTGCAATAGTGGGAATCAAACACTGATTCTCATATTAACTAGATCGTTTTCACTTATATAAACACAACGAAACCTTATATGATTGCATCAATCATTTGTGTTAGAAATATGTATATAATATTAAAAAAATGTTGATAACATACTTTTTAACACATTCTTTTGAGTATCATTTTTATAATTGACTAAAATTTATAAAAAAAAAAATTATAATTTTTTAGGTCTTACTTGTTATATAATGACTCTCACTCTTAATTTTATAATTTTTCATAAATTCTAACCAAAGATAAATTGTATTAAGAGGAGTATGTTAGAGAATATAATATTAGTCATTCTCATATTATAAAAATATATAGTTGTGGCACCAACTAGATATTATTATTATTATTTGATTATTATTATACTAAACTAGCTTTTTTATATACTTTTTTTTTATATATTTGTATCATACTAGATACTAGATATAATTAGTATTATCTATTCCATGATGCCGGGGTGTACTATTATTTGTACTGGATCTCTTGTAACCTCACACTCACCTGACACTCCCTATAGACTCGTGGTTTTCAAATTTGGAGTGATGTCCTTTTCAATATTTCTTTTAACCCTCTTATCTTCAAATGGTTGAGTTGTGACTGTTCTTCTTCCCAGTGCCCCATGACTTGAAACCTTGTTCCTGTGGGGGCTGACTGCATCAGTCGCAACCAAATCACAGATATGAAAAACACAAATAACGTAACAATCTCTTCCACTCCAAATACTATCCGCAAATTCACAAATAGAAACACAAACAGTTGAAAATAAAAATAAAATAAAAATACTGCTGAAATGTCTCTCTGAGAAAAGACCTGATAAGCTCAAGTGTTTCTCTCTCTCTCTGCTATTTTGAGGCTTTTCATTGTTTGCTGTGGTGGATTTTGCAGCCTTGTGAAGAAGAAGCTCTCAAGTTCGGACAAACGACACCTCACAAGCCACAACACTGTATATATCTTGCTTATTCATTCATGTCTTTTCTTACATTTTACTATTAATGTTTTTTTATGTTATTCGGATCACATTATTCTTTATATATGGCAGAAGTACCCTTATACTTCAAAAAAATAAATCTTTGTCATATGAAAAAAAATAACTGTGCACAGTAAATTTATTTCGTCTGTATCGCATGTTTTTCAACTCTCCAAAACAACGTGGAAGTTAAATATTTTATTATTTATTCTGTGATGGATATTGATGCAGCTAGCCCAAACCTTTGCGGATCAAAAGACCCACCAGATCAGATTGTTTCCTATAATGAAAAGAATGAAGGTGCTGGTCAGATGAACTAGCCATGTTTCTCCAAAGGTATTATTGGTGCATGTTTGTATTGAAGTTTCCAAAGGTATTATAAAAGCATCTCAAGTCTTGTTTCTTTAAAATTAAGTTTATAGGTCAAATTTTACTGTGAAACATACTTTTGTAGGATAATCAAATATAATCTCAAATTGATTTTATTCTGAAACATAATTTTGAATTTTTTTCACCTGAAATTCAAACATACTTTTATCATTCAAATTAGTATGTGAACTAGGATCTGGAAGAGTGATAATAATTAATAAGTAGAAAGAGAATCTCCATGATGGGTGAGTCACAACCTCTCTACAAGGTGTAGACTCAAAATATAGCGTCAGAACAAATCTGAATGTATATAGTATATAGAACTTTTTTTAAAAAAAAAATCATTGCATAAAAAGTTATATGAGAGAAAAATATTGATATGATAAAATTTATAATGTGATAGTAAAAAATCGATAAAAAGAAACAAGAGGTATTTGAAAGATATTTTAAATAATGAGATATTTATGTATCATTATTTTTTTTAGGCAAAATGTATATAGACCTAAGAAATGAAATTGGAGTCTTGGGATAAGAATGGGTTCTCATATGGTGTACTATATATAGGAGATGTTCTACTTTTATAGAAATCAAATAAATACGGATGAGTAACAGCCTAGCTACCTACAAGGTGTAGACTCGAAATATAGACTTGGAACAAATTTGAATGAATATATACGTCCTATGAAATGAAATTGGAGTCAGGGGATAAGAATGGGTTCTTAGATGGTGTACTATATATATTGTATGCATTTTCTTAGCAACTGATTGACTTAAATTCACTTTTAATTCTTTGTTAAATTATTGTACAGTTGATCTTTCAAACTTTTAATATTTAACAATTTTCTTAGTTCATTGTTAATGTATTATCAATTTATTTATGAAAATTGTTGACATAATACATTAATAACGATGTGACATTGATATGTTTAACATATAAAATGACTTAACAATTCAATACATATGTTGATGTCGCAATGACACTATGCTTATAATGTAACACTAAAGATCAAAATAGCACAATTATGATATTGTTAGCACATTGTAAGTGTCATGTTATCATACATATTAGATTATGACATTTGTCATGTCAATATATTAGGGTTACCTTAGATATTTCTGTTAAAAAATTGAAGGCACACTAAGAATAACTACAATGCATAGTTGAATATATAAATAAGTTATTTATCTTAATTTTGTGGATCTTATATAATTTATCATAAATTTAAATATTTTATACAAAAATTTGTTCTCATGTTAAAGTTATTAAAATGAATAATCAACTTAATTTTCTGTGTTCTACCATACTTGAGAAATATGTTATTTATGATATAAATATTTTAAGTAACGGTTATTTATATAAGTAACTCATGTCATCCACTCTAATATTTAAAAAAATTAAGCAACATTGATCAAACAATTCATATAAGCATCTCCATTTGAAACATAATCAAATGTGCAATAATAATAATTTTGAAAAAACAAAATTACATAATCATGAAACTAATACCGGACCAAAAATGGATTTAATCCTAACTTATTTGATGTTAATTAAATAGTTATTGCTCCGTATATATAATCGTATTTTATCATTTTACATTGCAATGTCTTTTTATTTGTTGAAACGTCTGTTAATTGCAATTTGTCTACTAGAGCTATAAAGGAGAAGAATTAATGAGCCTTAATTTATACAAGTAGGAAATACAAAACTTGATTTATTTGATTAAAATTTAAACTTTAGGCATAATGCATTTAAAAGTGTAATGTATGAATTCGGTTCGTTTAATTTGTTTATGATTTAATTAATTATTTTATTTTATAAAATCCCTTTTTTCAATTTTTTCAATTTTAATTAACCATTATCTTAAGGCTGCAATAGTTAACAAATACGTATGTACCATTTTCCATTAAAATTACGATTAATAAATATTACATTTTAAATAAAAGCATTTTATGTTAATTTTAAATTATATTTTTAAGGGGAATACTAAACAAAGTTGAATTAATTTATTATATGTTCACGAAGGTGCATTTTTCCTATGTTATTGGAGAAGCGACCAATTTATATATATAATCTATCCTAACCTAAAGGCAGTAATAACTTGGAACACAGAAGAGCTTTTGGCAGCCATTATAACAGCATGCAGCAATGTTAAAATCTGATACTAGGATTCGATCAACTTTTCAAAGACCCATGCATTAGAATTTGCAGATAAAGAGAATAATTAATAATAATAAAGAAGAAAACAAAGTTGCTGATTTAATAGTGTATATTGTTATTAAAGTTCGTAGGCAACAAAATTATGGCAGAGAAAGGACAAGATGGTATAGCTGTCCACAGGGCAAAGATTTTATCTAATTGCAGAAATTGCCTTGTACTGAATGGAACACACTCACAACAGCAAAGCGCTATGTAGGGGTACGTGTATCTAGCTAGCTATAACAACTATATGTTTACATATATGAAGACCAGTGGCAGTGACCCTTTTATTCTCCTTCGGTTGAAAAGCCTGAGATTGAATTCTTACCAGAAAAAAATAAAAATAAATGGGTTTGGAAGAAGGGGAAGAAAAGCATAATTGAAAGACGAGAGGATAAGAAATTCAACATTGAACATTGAACATGATAAACAGTTGGGTACGTCCATCTAAGAGAAAAAAAAGAAAATAAAATCAATTTATGTGCATTTACTTTTGAAGAGATTATATAACTTCTGTTTTTTTTTTTTTTCAAAACTTGAGATAGACAAAACTTAATTTTAACTTTACGACAAGCTTTATTTATTTGACTTTCTTAATTTTGTTCTTTATAAATACCTTTGGTGAAGTTTATTATTATTAACTTGGGATAAATAATGTGTTTTATATTTTAATTTATTTTAATGTGAATAAATTTCAATTTTTAAAGAAAGCCTTTTTTATTATGTAACTTTTAACACTATTGGTAACTAATTATTAATAATATTAGAACTTTAAATAATGAAATAAAAATATTTAAAATTTCATTTAATCTTTTAAAATCTATATATAAAAAAGGTATGTTTAGTTATCTTTCAGAGTGTCGTAATACACATTACTTATAAGATAGAAAACATGAAAAATATTTCAGACTGAATGGCTCAATTATCCGTGTAATATGTCACCTTGACCAAATCAGAAAGTATTACTGATCGACAATAGCTTTTAGAAGGATTTTTAAATTCGATTAGACCCCTCAGTCCCCTCTCATATTTATGAAAATGCTTTTTTAATGGTTCATATTTCAATGAAAAATTAAGCATACATCAGAGTGTTTAAAATAAGGGTTTAATTATATGCATTCATTGAAATGTAAAATTACATTATCGTTTAATTATAAATTAACGTTAATTTTAAAATAATTATTATAAAATTAATAAATTTATCAAATATATTGAGTTATAATTAAATGATAATATAAAATTATTTATACTATCAATACATTAGCTATTTTTTCTTAAAATTAACTCCATGCTTATCGAAAGTTGTTGGAAGCGGTCCAAGGGGTGTTTGATCAAAAGGAGATAATTTTTAAATTAATACCTAAATAGGAGTAAATCATAGGGATTTTTATAACTTATGGATATAAAATCGTAAAAAATTGATGACTTTAACTTTTTAAAAAAAAATAGAAATTGTAAAATATTTAACAACTTTAAAGTCATACTAATTTTTTTTTAAAAAAATTAAATTAGTTTTGAAGGACTCTAAATTAATTTTAATTTATAATTGTTTTATTTAATAAAACTATAAAAAAAATTAAATTAGTTATAATTTAAAAAAAACTAGTTTTAATACTAATTTTAATTTAAAAATTAAAAAAATTAGAACGACTTTGAAGTGTTATAAACTTTAAAACTTCATATAAAAAAAATTTAAAAAAACTAAAATCATTGGAGTTTTTATGACTTCACTAAAAAAATCGAAATCATCAATTTTTATGAGTTCATATTCAAAAGTTGTAAAAATTGTTATGAATTACTGTTATTTGGATATTAATTTAAAAATTACTCTATTTCAAATGAGATTACTCCTTTTGATCATTTGCCCCCGACCCTACATGTAAGTCTCATTCCTAATTATTCATTATAACTACAATATCCTTTTATATTAAGATAGACCAATGTTGCACATTTCATCTCTTAGTTTAATATGGATTGAGAGGATTTATGCATTTTTTTTCTTTCAAACTTGAACCGAATCAACCAGTTTAGTTAGGTTAGGTCTACCAATCAAAATACATATTGTTCCTAGATTTTCTTTAAAAAAAATTAAACAACAATATATACATATATATATATATATAATATTAATAATAATTTTAAAGAGTATCATGCCAATAGATTAAGTCATCGATTTGCAACTTTAAAAACAAAACCCATTATCCAAACTAAAGATGATCAGATTTGAACAAATTTAGTTGGATTCAAACCTTGAACAATGACTAAACCTAAATTGATGTGTTTTAATCGGATCAGGTTAGTCGAATTTACAAACTTAATTACTGAACCCGTGGAGCACCCTTTGCCCCAATACTCATTTCCTCACGTTTGTAGATACGTGTATGTATATACAATAAAATGTTTGGCTTTCTTGTTTATATTATCTTGATAGATTCTTGCATTGTGGCCTATGCTACATACGGATTCTCTTACCTGTCCATGAACAACAAAAGCACTTGTCACTCAACTTTATACTTTTAATAAGTTTTGTTTCCATTGTCACACATTGGCATGTGAATGTACTTTTCCAAAGTGCAACTCACGTGAGCTTTGCTATCTCGCAAGTAACAAGAATCATAGCATACTAATGTACGATACAAACACAAAATAGTTCGGGATAAGAAGAGAAAATAACTAGCGTACAGAAAATTAAACTCATTATATATATATATATATATATATATATATATATATAATATTATATATATATATATATAATATTAATATTAATATTGGCAGGCAGAAAGATAATTCATTTTATCCTTTGGATTATGCTGCAGATCTACCGTATAGCCAGTTAGATAAAATGGAGGCTCTGTGAAATGTGTGAATCTGCTATCGATTTCATTTTCATATATAGAGACAAACATTTCAGATTCATTTTTAAAATAATTTGGAATGTCACGAGAAACTTTTCTGAATTGAGCAATAGAGTTCTCTGCATAATTGGACCCTAAAAAATGTTTCTGTTTTTGGTTTCATTCTGGTCACAATTGGTCACATGATATTATACTAATTAATGGACACCAAAACGCGTACAGGTCAGCAACGTCACATATATAATATTGAACATTACTCGCATTCATCATATATCATTTACTAATTTTAAGTAATTAATTTACGAAATAATAGCATCACTTTAATCTATGCAATTAAGCAGCATGATATAGTAATCATTCGGCATATTATATATACGTAGATGCATGACTCCAATCATACAAAAGGCGTACCGTACATATCATATTCATCGTTCATGAAACATGCGTAAGTAAAAACATTCAAATCCAAAACAGAATCTTCTCAGTCTCCAACTTTATTGCAACTAACAACTCTTCCAAGTCTCCAAGGACACTCCAGCTATAAAGGGTTTAATTAGGCTCCAATATTAACAGGAAATATGAAGTTAATAAGAGCTATGGGATAACGCAACGGAGTGCATGCATTTTCTTTCATTCTTAAAAACACCGTGTAAATTTAATGTGATTCGTAAACAAACTTAATCAATGATAACCACTTGTAAATTATCTGGATAAGTTGTTGCAACATAATTATTAGATTCAAATTTAAATTCTGAATATGTAATTATTAAATATTCAAAATAACATTTACTGTCTACAATATTCTTATTCGTCTCGTTATGTTCGTAGTCTAAGAAAATCTTAATCAATCAATGTTGCACGTGTACCTCACCAAGCATGCGCTTGCAGTTTTTTGTGCAGCTTAATTCTTAGCAACATTAATTACTTACTCAATTATTGGTTTCTGAATCAAAGCCAATGAGTTATTTTAGTTGAAATGCTCACACCTAATAATAAACTGTGTGAACACAGTGGAAAAATATAGAAAAAACGTGAGGTTAGCGAACTTAATCAGGATTGTAAATAGTCAACAGTATTGTAATTAAATTTAATTTTAACTATTTATTTAAATTGCATCATTAAGATTTCCTCTTTTCATACTCTCGTATCTTATATATACGTTAGCAAATGTTTGTTTATGAAACTTGTTAATATACACTAATTAATATATATATATATATATATATATATATATATATATATATATATTAAATGTTATTATAGCATGCCACTGTTTATCAAGACAAAAAACTTGCCAGTATAATTTTGTATTTTGTGCCACATATTTACGATACATTTAAATCAAAATACATGATAATGACCTAGCTAGTCTCGATCCCACGCCCAACCAAGTCCTGTTCTTTATTGTCAATTTTTCAATGATGTGCCAGTCAGTACATATTTACCTTTGCTTTTAACTTTAACTTCAATGTTTGGAATTGACTAGCATAACCTTTTGTTACCATGTGTTTTTATGAGGCTGATATTTAGCTATATGTCTCATTCAATTAATTCATAAAACATAATGTGTTTTATATTTTAATTAAAGTAAATGCATAATTATAAAGACTTTAATTTTCATGCATATTGATAATACAAAATTTTCACATCATTAATTCACTAATTAGAATTCACCTTACATATATTTTCAAAATGATTATTTTAAAGTTCAATAATTTTATTATATATGATAATTTATTTTAAATAATAATTTATTTTTTCATAATTATTTAAGTTAAACTTAATTATATAACATATCATATGTCTGAGTTAAACTGAACTTACATTTTTTTAAATAAAATCTTGGAATTTGAATTTTGTGGATAAAAATAAAGATTTGAGAAATTCTATTAAAAATGATTAATTATATTCTTTGACTGAAATAATTAATAATGAACAAAACTATTAGGTACTTCCCATCTATATAATATGATGACTCAAAAAACTCAATTATAAATACCTTAAAATCACAAATTGCGCTTATCGGTTCATCTCTCTCCATGAATTCCAGCATCGGATTTCAATTGAATTATAAATACCTTAAAATCACAAATTGCCCTTATTGCCCTTATGTCTTCCCTTTGGGACTATAGGGAAACTTCGATAAAATAAAATAAAATAAATCCCATCATAGAAAACTACCCTCGCGATGATATCTTGCTGTTTTATATCTTAAAGTTGACTTTATTATAAATTTTTTTTTACTAACAAATAAAAATAGTTATTTAAGTGTTAAAGTTATTTTCATAGGTTGATAAAAAATAAACTATCAATATATATATACACATTTTGAATTTATATTAACAATATAATGTATAATACTAATATGCATGTGATGTATTAATAGGATCAAATTTCTATCCAAATAGAATTGCCTGTCGGTATCAAGTACAATTGTGTGCCGAAAAAAAAAAAGAAGTACAATTATGTTAATATATAAATTCATAATCTCTATATTAACAGTTTAATTTTTATTAAACAAAGACTACATAATTGAAGTCATAAAAATGCTATATAATAGAAGTT
Source organism: Glycine max (assembly GCF_000004515.6). NCBI lineage: Eukaryota > Viridiplantae > Streptophyta > Magnoliopsida > Fabales > Fabaceae > Glycine > Glycine max. Next base: position 46,496,835 of record NC_016089.4, on the reverse strand, counting down.
AATCCAATTTTAAATTATGAATATTTTAATTTATTGATTGTGTCCTTTAATTAATCGGCAAATCATGATTGAAAAAATATTATTATTGATAGATAGAGGAATCGAGATAGATAGATGAATTATACAATAAACGAAGGTGGTCTGAAGGAGTATGGTCCATATATAAGGGTCCAAGAAAGCATTGTGCTCGAGGTTGTGGAGGGAAAATTGGGGGTCACAGGGGAAAACTAGCAACTAGCTGAGCACACTAATGGAATCTAAAAGGCTCTAGGAGAGTTCAGAGCAACAAAATACTTTTATGGAAGGCAAGAGACAAGGTAGGAGCAGGGATATGTGTATGGAGGATATTGTTTTGTTGTGATGATTAATGGTCACGCATGTGAATGGAGGTGGGTACGTGATTTGTCCTTGTGGAATGGTGACAATACTGGAACGCGGAAGCAACAAGAACCAACAGCTCTAAATACATATCATATCATATGATCCTTGTCATTCAAATATCATATGTTTATATCTATATCCTGTGACTACTGGACGGCTTATCTCTCGGCTGCTATATATATAAGCTCATTATAATTAAATACACTCATCAATCATCATTAACGCCAACATTCATGTTCAGTGTGTTTGGACCAAAATAATATTACGTTGGATGAGGAGAGTTAGGATTATTTTTCATAAGATTCTAAGTTTAAACTTTTTTATTTTCATTATACAACAAAAAATACTAGCATTCTAATGCTTGGATGCATGTATACCAGTCTCTTTCATGCCTTTCCATCTACTCTTTTCATTTTCATTACTTCTACCTAAAACCATAGATAGTCACGATTATGAATGTCTTTGTTCAGCGGAACAAACCTTTGATCTCGGAAGCATGGGGAAAACCATAAACAACTATGAACTTCAAAGCTTAAAGATTAAATGTTAAATTATAATTTTGATCCCAGTTTTTTAAATCTATGATTTTGATCCTTTTTATTTTTAATTGTAATATTTGATCCCTTAATTTTATAAATTAACAATTTTAGTCTTTTTGATAAATTATTAACTAATAATTGTAATTATTAGAAATATTAAATTAAATAAAAATTATTAATCATTAAAAAAATTCAATAAAAAACTATTAATACTAATATGGTGTTGTTGTCGATGAAATTGTGTGTGATAATGAAAGTGAAAAAAGTGTTTGCGAAGAAGAAGAGAACAGTATGGTGGAGAATTAGAATTATTAATATTTTTATTAAATTTTTAATAATTAATTTGTAATTAACTTAATAACTCAATTAATTATAATTATTTATAAATAATATATAAGAGCATCAAAATCACCTATTTATAATACTAGAGAAATCAAAATGTTATAATTAAAATTTAGAGAAATTAAAATTATAAATTTAAGAAATTAAGTAGAACAAAATTATAATTTAGTCAAGATTAAAAAAGAAATGCTAATTTAAGTGTTATTACCGTTAAAAGAAAAGTTATGATCAGGGTAGAGTCCCATCCCATTTTTTCCCCTTTTGTTTGGATATCTCATACCTTTCTTATAAAAGACAAATCCTGTGTGAAATTAATACTGGAGTTTCTCCTTCCAGCAATGCATTTCAGTCTACTTGAATTATTGACATTTGACATTAATAGAGACTCCTAATTAATTTCTTAACACAGGAAGGGAAACGTACGTAGCATGTGGTAATTTAGTCCATGTGATTGGCAAAAAGATGATATAATTTTCAGAAATACATTTGCCAATTGTTAGATTACTAGATCTAATTTGTTAAATAAGATAAAAGTTTGCTACCTAGATTAGCTTGAACCAATACTATCAGTGATCGAATGTTAATTAATCAATGGATCATGAATTTATGTTAAAGTTAAATGTACGCACTTATACATCTTTTTAAAACTGGTGAATAATTAGTCTTTTTATTTTATTAAGAAATTTTTATTATTAGAAAAAAATATATTATAAAAGAAATAGAAAAGGTATTCCAATACTTATATACAAGAAACCTCAGACATCTTCAAAGTCTAGTTCTTAAATAAATTTTCTATACATCCATACAAGACAAAGGATAAAAGGACCAATCTCTCAACATATACACCTATTTTAGAAATGATCTAAGTCAAGCCAACGAGTACAATTTAATAAGATCTAGAGTCCCCAGCCTAAAAGTAATTTAGTTACGGTGTAATTAATCAAATATAATTAACTAGAGATCATGCAAATTAAGTCACCATCATCCAAATTTTTTAAAATTTATATATTCCTCCGAATCAAACTCCTATGTTGAATCAAGTGAGAAGTAAATCCAACGTTAACACTACAGAGAAATCAAGCCATGCATAAAAGCTATTCAATTCCAATCAACTTGTTAAGTGGTTAAAATTCCCTTTATACTCTTTAATTTTATTCACTTATGAAAAATAAAAAACTTGACTCGTGTTAACAATTATAAGACTTGAGTTTATAACAGTCAAATCATTTCTCTTAATTAATGGGACTTGTTACTTATACATAGTGTACATAAGTTGGCTAGTTAAACAGTAAACGTGACTTGGGTTATATCTTTACAAAATCAAGAAATTTAGATCAGAATCAGATGCCCTTTTCAATGAAGATAAAAAAGAAATCAATAATAAACTATTATGATATCTGCTGAGCGTTTCTTTATTGGACAAGCTAATAATTGCAACTAGGAAAAAGTGGATACAGTAATTTCAGTGTCCGTGATTTGAATACCACAGTTCAAGTTATATATACAGAAATCCATATCATGATCATGTGAACATCCATGTCAAATTTATGTACAGCTTTGGATATATATGGAAGCTAGACAAGAGATAATTATGTATGAAAATTGATGTGGTTTCAAAGCTAATAATGGATTTTAATCTGTTTCTTAGAACTGCATGGAACCTCCAGCTAGCAAGTATACATGTTATAGTTAATCGTAACATATTTACGAAACAAAAGCATATAAATCATGACATTTTAATTTCACTTTCAAGCGGGAAAGATAAAAAATAATAATATGAAAATCAGCTTAATTAGGTGTCTCATACGATGAGAAGGGTATATATATATATATATGATGGCACGTGTGGAGAGAGAAGAAGAAAGAAGACAAAAGTTTGATTGCTGGTGCGAGAAAGGATCGAGAGTGGAGGAGAGCCTAAAAAGCCCCCGTGAGGAGTGTTTGGAGGCATTCCAAAATCACAACTAAACATCCTTTTGTTGCTTCTCCTTCACTTCTTTCGATGGCCATATTTTCACTATCACGAGTTGATGATTCCCCTTCTACCATTTTCTTCCAACTCAAAAACTTATGCCAGATATTCTTTTTTCCCAATATGCCCTTTTTTGTTTTTGTTTTTTTTAACAGCCAAAACATTTATTATTAATTAAAGAAAGAAGGAGGCACAAGAAGTGGCCACCAAAATGCTGAGAACATACAGAGAGACGTTTTACACATAATTAAAAAAGGGATAGTTATTGCCATCCCGCATACATAAACCTGCATAGCTATATAATTATATTCCTTAGTTTAAAAACTAAGTGGTTCCTATTTTTCTGGCATACAGCTATATATATAAGTTACTCACAAACTATATATTTATTCCTCTTGATGAATTATTTATGATTTCATTATAACACTTTGATAAGGTAATGCATATCACTCGACATATTTTCTGGGAAAATTTAGTATTTAGAAAATAATCATTATTTTTTTCTTTTAAAATTTGTTTCAGAAGTTGACAAATTATTATTGTTTGAAAAGATGATAAACTAACACCTTTTTTAAATAAATAAAAAGAAGAAGAATCCAATTCAATGATCTAGCTAGTATACTGCTATTATATATGTATTATATTTATGAAATTCCATAATCTTCTAGCTGCCACATCAATAATCAATAAGTTAACACTTTTGGCAAAGAGAAAAGAAGCATTTCAAAATTGGGCAAATGGAAAAACTCCAAAATATATAACAAAAGGGTACTTTTGTAAGTTCAACCAAAATGTATATAGTATTTATTTATGAATAAACTGAGACAGTCATGTGGGGAGAAAACACATGAGATCATATGGATTTGAGAGCTCATCCCTTTCTTTTAAATGACCACAGAACTCTGCAGAGTTGATAGCAAAAGAAAAGCACCAGAGAGAAAGAAAGCCAGAAGAAGGATCATAAGAGGAGAGAGAGAAAGAGAGAGCACACAAAATGGTTTCCAAAGAGCAAAAGAGAGCAGCACTGCATGAGAAGCTGCAAAATCTTCGTTCTATTACTAACTCTCATGCTGTAATTCCCTGCATTTTCTCCTCTGATATCTTTCTTTCCATTGGATATATTTCTCCGTGAATATTCTCAAGGAAATATGCCAATTGCCTAAAAGAATGTTCAGTTAGACAGTAATATTGTTGTACACTTATATATACTCCCCTCTGCTATTCAGTTCCTCTTCCGAATTTGATTCCATTTTTGTTAAAGGAAACATTCTTCTTCTTTGTTATTTTTCTTATTATTCAAATCTTACATAGTTATATATAATAATTTCCTTTTTCCTTATTGAACTAATCCATATTCATTCTTTTTGCATCTTCGACTATCTTTCTGTGCTCTCATTTCCATATCTGGGTAGAAAACGGAAGCACAAAATGATTTATGATGAATATTAATTATTACAATATAATATGGTTGAAAATAGTGATTGACAACTTTCTTTAATTTAATATCATATGTCTTGTAAACCAACGCATATATATATAGTTGTTTCCTATCTATGCAGCGTATTTGAGATAGTAAATTATTTAATTATTATTATATATGCATGGTTTATGGCAGCTAAATAAAACTTCGATCATAGTCGATGCATCAAAGTATATCGAAAAGTTAAAGCAAAAGGTAGAAAGACTGAATCAAGAGATAGCCTCTGCAGAAACTTCAAGTGTCCACAACCCTTTGCCTATGGTATTTTCTTAATTGAGAAAAGTTAACAGCATAATCTATATTCAACAACTCCAGTACATATATGTTTGATCAAGTTCCTTGCAATATAAAAGCATTGATTGGAGTGGCATTTTTGGTGAATGGACTTGTGCAGGTTACAGTAGAAACCCTAGAAAAGGGATTTCTTATAAATGTTTTCTCGGCAAAAGGGTGTTCAGGTCTGCTTGTTTCCATATTGGAGGCCTTTGAAGAGATGAGACTCACTGTGCTTGAAGCTAGGGTTTCTTGTACAGACACTTTTCGATTTCAAGCAGTTGGAGAAGTAAGATATATGCATACATAGCAAATTTTTAAAAACTATATTACAATTGCTTATTTGTTTTCAACATGTGTATCATTTGATCTCTCTCTTTTCCTTGTGTTATCAATACTTTAGGATGTCACATGTGTTGTCCTTTTATAAAACGTTCCTCATTGGGGGACGCCAGTAAAGGGACATAGTTACTGTGTGCATTAATTGATGGTCATGCATATATAGTGTTAAATCTTAACCCTAATAATAATAGAGTATTCATTAATTGTCTACCAGGTACAATGTCTTTCAGTAACGAATTAATATTATACATTTTCTTGCATTTTTTCTCCAATGTATATTCATTTATAATAATGACGGAAAAATATATATGATGTAACTTTTGTAGAATGAAGAACAAGTGGAGACAATTGATGCACATGTTGTGAAACAAGCTGTGGTACAAGCAATAAAGAATTGGAGCAAAAGTGGCGATCAAGAAGAGTAAATCAGTAATCAAATGTTTGCTATATATATTGCAATTTTCCAATTTTTTTTTCCCATTTTCTTTCATGTTGGCTAACTGGTAAATTGTTCCTTGAGGAATCAGGCGTCGTACAAGATAGCTTCCAATTTTTAATGAAAATATATATGTGCCAGCTGTAAGAGAATGATAAAAAGTAGTTGATGGTTGATAAAATTTATGTATGGAGCCAGCATTTACATATCTAATATATACCCACATATATACATATAATGATGCATAAACAAATGCATATATAATGCATTTTAATTATTTTATATAATTTAGTTAAATATATATGAGGACTGAGGAGTCGAAAATTATATGATTAGACTGTTAACCTCGTAATGTAATGAATGAATGATTAATAATGAGTTTAATTTTATTCAAATCATGCCAATTAGGTTAATTTCCTAAACAATGTTCTTAAAGTCAAAAGTATAATGGAATGAGGCTAACCGGATGAGACACGTAAAACTTGAAATGGCACCTTCCCTAACGGAGTTTAGTACAAAAAAAGGTAACAAAGATGTGGCCTACTGAAACTTCAAGCAATGAAAGTTGACACTTGTTACCCATGGAATAGACTAGTGATGAATGTTTTCAAGTTAATCATGAACCGAAGACAGGTGACCTCACGGTCGCTCAGGCGCTGCACCATCCTTCAGCTTATAAAAATGGTCTTTGCATGATAAGCAACCCAACGTATTAATTTGAAAATAATGAAGTATATTGGGTCTATAATTTAATTATTCCTTACAATGGACACACATATTCTTCTACTGGGCACTTTGGACTTTTGAACTATTATATACATAAAGGGGTACATTTTTTAAAGTATACACTATACAGTTTCTAGATTGTATGAGTTATGTATACGTAAAAATTAAAAAGCCTCTTAATCACTGACCCTTAATTGTTTTCTGACGCTGACGAAAGAAAGAATGCATCAATATGGGTTTAAGACTTTAAGTTTGATCGCACTGCCTAAAAAGATGATCTATTTGCTTCAAAGCTATACTGTATTAGTACAGGTTCTTCTATTCCTGTCACCTTACTTAGTAATATTATATTATTTAGTGCATATATGACCAAAAAAATAGTGCATATTTATTTTTTAAGTCTCACAAAAAGTTAGAAGAAAAAAGTAATTATTTATTCAAGTAAAACTAAACAAGAAATTAAGAGGAAGCGAATAAATAAAATTATATTTTCTTGTTACATTATTTCTTGAGGGAGGGAGTTAACGATCTCCTAGTCCTGTTCTTGTTAGTTAGGGACATGATGGGTTCGAAGTTGAGAATTCCTATTTTTAAGGACATGGATTGGTAAGGGGTAGGAGTGGAATTGTGGAAGGAAGAGGAGTTTGGGTAAGGGTAAGGGTCGGGTCAGAGTGAAGGGATGAGGGGTTTTGGATTTTGGGTTTAGGTCAGAGTGGAGAAAAGGTATGTTGGTGCACGTAAGTCACAAGACAAGGAGACTTGAGTTGAAACTCAACTCAAATTTTGGTTGACGTATACTCCCAGTTCCCACACTTTGAGTCACACTCAGAGACTTGGTTTTTGATATCACCCACATCCAGATGGATTGGTCCATCTTTATTTTTTCTTTAAAAATAAATATATATTATATCTTATTTTTATTGGGTTAATATACCATTTGATATATTTACTGTATTTATATAATCACTTCTCATTCTTTTTTATATTTTGCAATTACTTATTTTACTTGTTAAGATATGCTATCACTTCTTAAAATATCTATTTAATTTTCTTACCTTTTAAAATTTATGCTTTGATTTAAAAAAATAATCAATCTAGCAATTTTAATACAATTTAAATTTAGTTTTAGTTTTTATTTTTTTAAATATGAAGGGTCAATCCATCAACTCAATCATAAGCGAGATAAGCCAATGTGTCTAGTCTGTCCTACTTAAGCGAGACTAAAATAGAACATACTATCGCACATTATCATTTTTACATAAAAATGGTTAAATATCCATTAAATATTATCACTACTTTCTATAAATATTTTTGAATAAAATTTAAATTTAGTTATTATTAATTAAATTAACTAATTTACCTATTTTTATTGGTTTTGATAAATTAGTTTTTTTTGTTTCTTATATAAAGGACTAGAGAAATTACTATATAAACATTAAATTTGACTGCTTATTTAGTTTATTGTTAATATAATGTTAATATGTAGTGATTTTTAGATGTTTTTTTTATCAAAATTAAAATTTATTAAAATAATATAATTTTTATTAAATAGATATAGTTGTGTAATTTTAATTATAATAAATTGTGAAATTTTAAGTTTATTATGTAAGTATGAATTATTATAATAATTAATTTATGTTTTCAATTTATGATTTCATTCTTATAAATTCATTAAAAAGAAACATTTCGGGAAAGAAATATGTCATTAATAAAACTTAACTAATTTTACTATAAACTTATCGGTCTCTTGCTGATTATGATCAGTTCTGCATCCCAAAAACATTTGAGAAACCAAATTCAGGGAGAAAAAGTGCATAGGTTTTCCTTTGATGTTCTTCTACTACTCCTATTTTCCTATTTTCAAGAGAGAATGCTAAATATTTTTTCCTTGTAATTAGAGAAAGATGTTCTAATTTCTTCCACTTAATAATATTTTTACTACCAAAGTCGTTGGTTTTCCCCTTCTTTTCTTTGAGGGGTTTTCAAGTCAATTTTTTTGTCAATTATTATTTTTTTCAACATGTACTCTTTCCTTGAGGGTTTTTCAAGTCAAACTTTTTGTCAATTCTTAATTTTTTTACATGTACTCTTTTTTTAGTATAAACCACAAATATCTCCCATAAACTATAATAATCTTGTACTAGTTAATTCACATTCAGTAATCTATTTTTTTCAACTCTAATTTGAACTATGAAATATTATTTCATTATTCTGGTATCTAACATTATACTTTTACAAAAAAAAAAAATCACCTTTTAAAACTAACTTATTAAGTTTTATATTTTCTACAATGATAAATCTTATGAAAAAAAATGAGAGACGTTATTGTTTAATGTTTTTATTATATTTAAGTTAACTTTTCTAAAAGTTAAAAAACTATTTCTAATAATACTATTATATGTCAATTCTTGTAAAATTGTTAACTCTAATAACTGAATTCTATAAAAGTATCGACTAAAGTATTTAAACTAATTAAAAAAATGAACAGAATACCTAATAAAGTATGGGTGTTAAAAACGTGTTAGATACTGCATGTCCATCTACTTTAAAGGCCGTTAATAATTGAACAGTTTTGTACCATGCAATGGGCCCAAACAAAGTGATTAGAGGTCCAACTAATTCATTCATAATGAAAAACAACCCTTGATAAAACCCAAAAAACAATTAAAAGCAAATAAAGATAATTTCCCTTTTATATGGGCTTTATACAATTCAATCACCAAGTTGATCGGTAGGGAAACCTCTCTGTTTCCCCCCTCTGATAATATTAAAGAAAAATAAAAGATTACAACAAAGTAGATGATATCATAGAGGACACTCTCCTCATCATCTATGTGAAATATAAATTCCTAAATCTGCATTATTTTTTTATAATATTTAATTAATATCCTTAGTAAGGACTGAGGATCTCCCATTGAAGAAGCTGGGCCTGTGGTTTAGGCTAATCTGCACGATTCTCGTAGTAGCGATAAGCCGCGGCACCAGACAACACTGCCAGTGTTAACGCTTGGGCATGCAATCTACAATCCAAAAAAACAACAAAAATAAAAATTAAATTCTGCATATATATTTTGACTTTTAAAAAAGGAACACTATTAAGTACGTGAATTGTGGGACATGTAATTAATGTAATGTACCTGGCATGGATAAGTCTAAGACTAGGCTTCATTGGAGACCTTGTACGTGAATAAGCCACAAGCGATGCCCCAATTCCAGAGGCCCACAGACCCCCTAAAACCAACACCAATTATTTTAGTCATAATTAAATTTGTCACCAACTTTAAAATTTGTTATAATAGATATTGATTAGTGATACGATTACGAACTTTGTTAAGAATATACTCTTTAATACATTCTTTTAAGTATACTTTTTTTATTGGATAAAATTGATTAAAAATTACAAACTCAGGAAGAACTATTAAATAGAACATGATATAAAGAGTGTCCAAAAGAATGTCTTTATTAGAGAACATAGATGATGATGTGGGGGAAGGGGAGAAAACTACTTGTTAGTTGTGCCTAACTTACCAACTGTGGCTAGCTTGTGCTTTGAAACCCACAATTGAATTGCATCCATGTTGAATCTTTTGTTGCTCGATCTTTAGAATTTACCAGCTAGGTGGGGGTGATGAGAGGTTAAGGGATGAAGAGGGTGAGTATTTATAGGCTAAGGAGATGAGGGTGAGGTTGTAATTTGGGCTTCTTTTGTGGCCCCTTGGTTTGTTAATTTACAAGGGGGGTTTCTGTCTGTTTTATTAGAACACTGAAAAGGTTAAACCGGAGGAGGCTTATGCTGGTTTTGTTTCTGAGGACGGTGTTGCTTTAGGTGAAGTGACGAGCCTTGTGAATTTTTCTGGTTGTTTAAGATACATAAAGGCATGATTAAGTGTTTAATCATGGATGGAACAAATTAAATAATATGTCGGCAAAAATAATGGTATGAAATATAATCAAGTTATTATTGTATGTATTATGTAAATATTTTATGATAGAATGAATTGATTAAGTTTATATTTTACATATTTAGTTTAATTTACTTTAGAGAGTACTTTTTTTTTTTATTTATCTGAAAGTGTTTTAGAAAAATATCTTTTTAAAACTAATTTCAAATAAAAAATATAAGAAACAAAAAAGGAATTAGTGAATTAAAGTAAAATCTAAAAAACTTCAATTTATGTAATTTTTTACTATTAAATCCAAATATATTCTAAAATTAAATAAATCTCACATGCATATTTATAATTTATTTCATGTACTTATACATATTGTGAATACTATTACAAAAATTAACTTTACACACGTGTTGTTGTTTTTTACTGCACACGTGTTAAGGGTCTAGAATGTATAATTGTTGTATTTTTTTAGCGTCAAGTAAAGATACGAATTCTTAAAATGTTTTATTATAAGACAAATAAAATATTTTCATAAATGCAAAGAATCTTTATGCGTGTCGTATTTATGTTGCCTCAATTAGATTCAATATCAATTGGATTCAATATCAGCAGGTCACCTAATATAATATATTCATATTGGTATAATTTATATAATATAATGTCAAGCATAACTTTATTTTTATTTTATATTTTAAATTATTGTTATATAATATTATTCATAACGTCTAATTTGGAGCACCACAATTTTGACAAGTTGGTGAAGCGATCATAGAAGTTACAGCATACTAATATTTTGGAGCTGGTAAAGCCGTTAAAAACAATGGATTACAAAAAAAGATACTACTATTGATATATTGGGACTGGAGTGTGGTGCAATAATAATTTTATAATACAGCAATATTAAAGGCAAAAGAAAACTTCATATGCGGTTAACTGCATATGCGGTTTGAACCCCCTAAAGATACACCCAACCACACTAATTATAGAGAATGAAGAAGAAGAATTATTATGTGTGTGTGTAGAGTTAGGAAAAGTAGGAAATTAAGGTGAATACTTTGTACTTGTACCATAGTAAAAAAGAATGTAAATATATTTATAAAGCTAATGTTTTTATAAGACACATTTATATAAAGTAAAATGATATAAAATATTTGTAAACATATGATTATTTAAGTATATACTAATATTTATGATTGTTTATACACACATTCAAAAGCATTTATACTAAAATACATTTTTTATAAAATAAAAAAAAATCAGAATAATATAAAAAAAAATATGACTGGTTTTAATAAATAAATAAAAAGCTACGTTCAGCTATTAATGAGGCCTATGAATGTGTGTAGAGTTGGATATGTACCAAAATGGGCCTATTGATATTACCCAACCCAACCCAAGTTGCGTTGTCCATGTCGGCCTTGAACCGGAAAAAAAAAAAAATTCCCGCTAACACAGAAGCTTCTTCCTCAATCTTCTACATCCTTTGGGCACTTCCAATGGAAAGGCAAAGGCATAAGTAAGAATGGAAGCTGGTAGTAACGAAAGACGAGTGGTGACTCGCAGAAAGCCTTTTTCCGATCGCACCAACACTTGTTCTCCCTCCCTTGTTCCCCTCAAACCTCACAAAACCATAACCAACCCTTCTTCTTCCGCACCCGCTAAATGCAACACCGCTGCTACTATCACCACCACCACCACCACTACCACCAATCTCCATAATTCCCCAAACCCTCCCTCTCCCTCTCCCTCTCCCCTCGGTACTTTCATCACTCCCCCATTCAATTCTCAAATTCAATTTGTCTTGCAACCAAAACTTTTATTCCAGCTTAGCAATACTTCAATTTGAATATACCATGTTTAATCGCTGTGTTTAGTTACTTCCTATTATTGTCGTTTTTTTGTGATTCCCTTTTTTTCTTTAGAGATTGTTGATGTTGAAGCCTCTGAGCCTATTACAGTCGTGTACAGTCGAAGACGTTCTTCAAATAAAAGAAAGAGGGATAAAGGGAAGGCAGTGGCTGTTCCTTTCACTACCACGCCCAATTTCAAGATCTCTCATACTTGGTAATTACTTATTATTCTGTAGTTTCTACTGAATTTGAAGTAATACTGGAGTTTATTAGAGAGTGTGTTGCTACTTAAACATTTCACAGTTCTTGAAAGGAGTTTGCCAAAGTATTTGTGGAGTTTCCTGTTTGGATTGGCTATATTAGGCATATATGTATGAATGCATGAAATTTCTTAGCCTTGTGAAGCTTTCCTGAATAGATTACTGATTCAGAGTTATCCCTTTTTGTTTCACTTTTTTTAGTCGGTCCTGCTTTGCAGTTACAATGCTTTATACCCTTAACATTTTATGTTTCCTTCGATTCTCTGTTGGTATCCATGTTATGGTTGGATAGGTCCATTATATTGGTTGTCTTCATTAAGGGAATTGTATTTGATTTTTGCTTTTTATTGTCTCTTTCTTGGAAGTTCTTCTATATAATTATTGTGTATGATTTTGTGATGAAAAAACAGTGAGAAAGATGATGAGTTTGAAGGTGCAAACCTACCCAAGGCAAAGGCAATGACAGTTCCTCGTACGAAGGTATTAATTTACTGTTGTGTTCCTGAGTTTCTGTGGTTTTATTAGGAAACTCAAACCCCTCTGACTCTAGGGATATTGAATTAGTTATTCAACAAGAACTTGATCTTTTATGAAACTGTCCTTGTTAAAAATATTGCAACGAGCATTTTCTGAGGATTGTTTATTTATTGTTTAAGATGAGTATTCCTGCTTTTTTAGTGAGTATGTCAATCTCTGTGGCATGACTCCACATGAGTAATCACAAGTCCATCATCTATACATCAAACAATTTTATGCCAACCTCCCTTGATGTTTAATGAAACTACATAAACAATTTTAGAATGTCTATGAAACTTGCATCTAAAATATAATGGGTATTTCACACTTTTGTAGGATTTTAATTTGTGTGAAGGGTGAATCTTGATGCAATGTTAAGATTGCCACCCGGTGATCTGCCCACAGATTATATAGCCTCAGATACAACCTATCCACCCATTGGGATATAGTGGGACCCTTTTTCACTGAACCACCATTTTTGTGTCATTTGGAATAGTTTTATAGTGGTTACAATGGAAGTTGATCAATTTTCAATCTCTGATAGTTATTGTGACTCCCAACTATTTAGATTTCCTTTGTCATTACACGTTACTCATTGCCCTAATAAAATCTTTGAAATAGTTGTTGGGTGGAAGTAGAATATATAATTTTCTGGTACTTTCTAGCTTCATACACTTCTGTTTTCTCCTGCACATGACATTTTCTTTTGGCAGGGGGCTTGCTTACAGGCCATAGATTCTGCATACTTCTTGTTTCTCAGTTTCATGTTCAATCATGTCAAAATAAATATTTTGCTAGTGTCTGATGCATATTTTCTGAATTTTCAGAAACAGTGTGCTTTGTCATCTGAAAAAGATGAGCTCAAGAATCACCAGCTCCAAGAATTTATAGAAAAACAGAAAGCTTACTTTAAAGAGATTGATGAATTCAAACTGGAGGTTGAATCTGGTGATGAGCTGGATTAAGTGGGGGATATGTAATATAACTATAAATAGCAGCTTGAAATTTCGTTGTTTCGGTAGGTTGTAATGTTTTATAGTTGAGATATCGTGATTTTCATGATGAAGTAACTACCCCCCAGTCATCTCTCTGACCAAATATATTGTAATAGTCTAGTGGGAATAATCGAAGTTAAAATTGTTTAGCCTAACACTGTAACATATTAATTGTCCTTATATATTTTTTTTCTTATTTCTCTTGTAAATTTCTTCTTGGAGTTTAGTAGTATTCTTATAATTCATTTAATTTTGTGATTTTAATGCCTTGCTTTGTTTTAGGCTGGTGATTCTTTAAAAACTTAACCAGGCAAATGCAAAGAGATATAATTTTTCTGGATAGATAGCTTGCTATTGTCGTTCATTTGATGCTATAAGTCTGCTTGCTGGCTATGTTGATTGTCGTTCATTTGTCACAAAGTCATGTGCATATATTGTATACATATAAAACTACATAGTGTATTGATGATTAATAAGGTTGCTTGACGGTGCGAGAGGATCCAATTATTTGACATAACTTTGGAGGAGGGAAATAAAATTTATATTAAAACATACTAGACATCATCACTTGCTAACTTTTAATTTATTTTCCCACAATTGATTCTGATCTGGCCTTTGCTTCCTGTGAGAGGCTTGATGTTGCTCATTTTGACCATGCCCTTGGCAAAGTCTTCAAAGAATGCAGCAGTAGTTGGCAGCATATTTTCTTACCAGATTGTCAGTAGAACTGCTATTGAAGAGCTCCTGATCAGAATGAAGAAGGGCCTTTTTACTCACCAAATTCTGGAAGATTATCGAAATGGATTGGAGTTTGGTGGTCAAGGGGTTCGAGTATTTTGTCATTTCCACTCCTGGGGCACTTGCTCTGCAGGGACTTTCGGTGGGAGGGATCAACGTTGGAATCATTGTAGATGTGTGCTCGGAAATTTTTTCATTCAGCCAGGCCAATGGTATGTGCCCCTGTTATTGAAAAGTTGCTGTTAGTGAGTTGAAAGTTTGAAACACTAAAAGTGAATATGGGAAGCCAAAATTCAATTAGGATCCTCTCATTTCTTCAGTACGGCAGTGTTCTTACAGAGGCAGAGGAACACACAATTCAGTGCAGGAAATGGAAGGTATTACACAGGAAAAAAATGTGTTTTTCTTTCAAAATAGTAAGAAATATTATTTATTCTCCAGAAAAAAAATGAAATGACCAAATTCACTAAAATATTTTTCCAAGCACAACTTTTGAACAGTGGTATTTTTTTTTTTTATATCAATAAATAGGTTGAGCAAAACTCAAACCGACGAGTGATAATTTTAGGTAATAAATAGACAGAACAACACTCTTAATTATGACAATAATAACCAGGAAATGGTTGTTTTGTTACTCACGCAATAACCAATATTAAGAGTACTAGAATCCGTTGATATCTAGAAACAAATAAAGACACCTAGATCAATACGATGGGATATTTAATAATGAATGAATGAAGTGAGAAGAGATAACATGAGACGAGCTCAAATAGAAAGAGATAAAATGAAATAAAATTATAATGTCCTTGATTATATATAGATTTTATGTTGAAATAGAAGAATTTTTTTTATCACATTATTTAAGAAGTAAACCGAATAATAAGAAAAGTAATAAATAATAAATTGGTTCTAATTTCATACCTCAATGGATAGCAGATGAGTAAAGAATGAGTTTTTGTTGGACTGCATGAAAAAAATAAATTGGGGACCTTTTTGTTTGATTTCGTTAGGAAAAAGTGTGTTTTTAATTATGCATATGTTCAAAAGATTATAATAATTATGCTAGTTTTAAAAAATGAAAAGTAAAAAATATTTAGTATTTTTCTTAAAAGTGGAAAGAATTAGTTTATGGAAAAAGCTCTGAAAAGGCAGAATCACAAAATTAGTTTCTTTACATCTAATAATTTTTTTTGGTCGAATATCACATTATTCGTTTTAGTTAAAATGAAAGGGAAGAACAACAATTTCCTCAGTTTTTTATGAGTTCATCTCTTGCAAATTCTATTTAAATAGATACTACTACTATTATGTAAAATGAATTACTAATGCAAGAAACTCCACATGCCATCACAATCATTCCACATATATAAAACCACAACTTTAATTTGGAACCCAGATGTATTAAAAAGTAAGGTGGTCGGTGCGTAAGTAAGTTGTTGTAAATTTTCTGTTTTTTATTTTTATGGATAAAAAATATTAAAAAACATTTATTTTAACTTTTATTAAAATGAGGGATTATTTTTTGTTGGGAGGCATATATTTTAACTGACTTAAGACATCTCAAATATATTATAACACCTGAAAGAGCCACCAAGTCTGTAACTGAGAGGTCTTGATTAGCAAAATTGTTTATGAGAGCAGATAGACTGAGGAAAGGCCCGGGAATGTTGTTATTAGCATCACTTCTACATGCTGTAGTAGAAGCTCTTCTCCCCAACCCCACTTCCCAAGTAGGTCCTCCTAACTGCAAATGTTTTACACAAAAAGATATAGTAAGTGCTACTAATTCAAGGGCCATAATAATTGATAACTTTGACTGGGATAGAAATAGAATCACAGAATATTACTACTTCAGTTGCTTTTTATCTGTTTTTTAAAGTTATTTTCTTGAAATAAAAAAATATAATAATTTTTCAACTATAACAAAATAGGTGTGGAGTTTCCTATTTAATTCCTTTTTCTTTCTATTTCATAATAAATACATGGCTACATTAATTAAAGATAAAAAAAATTAATGGATAAAAAACATTTAATGTGATCTTAAATTTTATAAATAACATGTAAATAGAAATAAAATTTCTCCAAAATCCCATAATTAAAAAAAAAAACGAAAGGAGTATCTATATTACACAAACTACAGAATCTCGAGCTGCCAGAGCAAGAATATCAGCACATGACACCACTCTGGGGCATTCTTTCTCCACATTGGCCTTAATATCATTAATCACGTTGAACCCTCTAGCTGATTGATTGTTAGCTTCTGCTGTTTGCTCTCCAACGAAGTTGCTTGTATCATCCAACAGTATTGGTGCATCACAACCCTGAAATATCACTATCTTATGAAAGCAACTTGGAACAAGCTAATTATTAGATAATTTCAGTCAATCTTTATGTGAGATATATTTAAAATTTTCAATTTACAACAAGAATTAACAACATTTGACACTTAATTACGTGTCATTATAAGATTATTTGGACCATAATGAGTCAGACTACCTAATTTCTTGCACCTTGCAGCCTATACAAAAGGTTAAATGAAGTAAACATAAATGCACATATATATATTATACTACATTATTAATTATTATATACTCACGTTTACAAAGAAGTGATGGAAATGCAATCGGAGTAAGGAAGCCCCCATGCGTGGTTCTTTCTGAATGGCTTTGGCCACTCCTTTCTTCACTATAGGCAACAAGTTTGGGCAGGTGCAGGAGTAAAAGTCTGTGCATAGCTCTTCCTCAGAAGCTGCTGTAGTTGCACCAACGAGAACTAGCAAGAGGAGGAAGTAGTAAGAAGCCATTGGAGCTTTCGTACAAAAGACATACCCAATCATAATATTGGAGCTATCTGTTATACAGGGTTGGACCAAATTATTAGTTAATTGAACAAATTGGTTATTTGTAAAATGTGTAAAATAGTAGGATCATCCTGTTGGTTGAGGGCTTGAGGTAGTGTTTGATAGACGTGACATTACAGGATAAAATAAAATATAAGAATTCTATTTATGTGTGATATAAATTAAAAACGGAATAGGATAAAATATATGATCATTTTTCTTTTAATTTTATTAAAATACTGACAAAGAATAAAAAAAACAAAACATTTTTTTAATTGTAATGTGTTTTTGTAGAATGCTACCTAGGGTGTTGAAAAGTCAAACATTACCTGTCATAATTCTTAAGGGAGAATATAGTTTATATTATTGTTGACCAACTTCAGTTTATCAATCGATTTTAAAATGAATTGAAATCTAACATGATTTTTCATTTATGTAAATCATCTATTATGAGAGGCATCACCTGGAAAACATATGGATGGAGTGTTGAAAAGCCTTACATTGTTTGTCTTAATTATCATGGTACAACTTATACATCTATTAAATAATATTTAAAGATGAAATCTAATAAGAGAAATAAGATATAAAAATGAAAATAAATAAGATGTATTACAATATCCATTATGATCTAATTAACTCTTATATTTGTATCCTTACTGATTGAGTATCTAATTACTCATACTTGTTGCCAACACTTTAATTAACCATAAAATATCAATGAATTGAAAAAAAATATTAATCTGGTCCATCTCCTATATGTGTTGGTTAGTCACAACTCAATAACTTATGTATCATTCAATCTTCTATCCACACTCATTGATACACATTATCTCCTTAATGGCATGATTATGTATTTATCTCTCAATAGTTTCCATAGTTTTCGTATATTTAAACCTTTAACAGATTTAGAGGAAATGATATAAGAAAATTATTGAAACAATTGAGAGATAAAAATGGTTAAGAACTTAGACTTTTTAATCCTATTTATCAAAATGCATGAATAAATAATTTATTTTCAAACATTTTCATCATAAAGCAATTGTTGATATTGTTCCGGAATATCAAAATTAATAATCTTATATTACTTTGGAATTAAGACTAAATTTCCTTTATAAACACTCAATTTCCTTGACTCACCGAGAGTTTGAAACATCTTTTATTGGCATAACATTGTTGATTATCCATTTCCTCTCTTAGAAAATGCGAGTGAACATGTTCTGGAGACTTCAAATTTAAACACTCACCATGAGGGTTCCTTTTATTAGATCGTAGTCGTTGTTTACTTTTCCTAATCGTCAAATTAAAAATCTGAACACACACACACACACGCCTAATCTACTTTTAACCAAATCAATAATTTACGGGTACAATTATTGCCTCGTGGGAGTAACAATTTTTAGCAGTTTCGTTATTTCAAAAGTGAGTGCCATAATTGTTCCGCCTTTTCTGTGCATGGATTGCTCGTGTGGGGCTCAATCACTGTTGTTCTGTGGGAGGACTCTTATGTTGGGACACTGAGACAGGGGAACCTTCAAAATTATTTACAAAATAAATGTAAATAAAAATTAATATACCTTGTTTTTATATATAACAAATTTACATAATTTTTATTCTATATTAAAAATAAAAAAATATATAACAAGACTCTAAAATGTGTCATTAATATTTTTAAAATCAATTAAAATGCATTCTCAGTACCTAGAAAATTGTTTTAGGTACTATGATTATAAATTATCATATTATATGATAAAATAATTGATTGACTTTCATAATAATTATTTTAAATGACATCAAAATGATAGTTTCTAATTAGTTTATAATGCAGAAATGTATAGATTAATTGTACATGACCATTATTGATCATATATCCGAAAGATGAACCACAATAAGTCAATAACAACATTAAAAAAAATGTCAAGTAATGAGCTAAATTAACTGTCTCTCTAAATTGCGGAAATTGTTGCGATGATTAGTCATGAAACCAGAATATACACTGTGTATAGGTGAAATTTTATTTGAAGCAGCATTAATACAAGATCTATGGAGGATTTTAATTTGACGTCTTTTTTGTGCTTAATGGCCCGATAACCGGTGTTTAAATTCATGTTAGATGATATACAATCACGTTAAATATAAGTTAACATGATTTTAAGCAAATGTTTATATATTTAAGTCTACCTTGATGAATTGATTATAGATTCACAATTGGTTTTAAGTTAAAACAATTTTGGGTGTGTTTTATTCTAAAGTGTGTGTTTGAATCTAAGTCAGGTCAATTTCTCAATCCACATATTTTTTTTGGTGAATATTTCAATCCACATATGAGATAACAAAAAATTTGTAGCTTATGCAACTATTGTCAATTTAGATGTAAATTTTGGATCTAATGTGAGTAAATAATGTCATTCCAAACTTGCGGCTAAGATGTCTCAACTTGAGCCTGAGTTAAACATGTTTTTTTATATATATATTAATTATAGTGTTTGACATTGTGTGGGAAACATGATTTTGATTTTTAGATTCAAGTTTCATTGATGATATTAGAAGTAATTTTTGTATCAACATTAGCTTTAGTCATGTTATTTACTCTATGTACACCATTAGTTACGCTATTTGTTTCATATATACCCTTAGACTTAAGTCATTTAGGTAATTGCATACTGAAAATTATTTTTATATTAATTGTAAATCTTCAAACAAGAGCTAAAATCAAGTTTGTAATATTTGGTATCTAAACAAAAATCTGAAAGAGTTGTGTTTTTCTTAGGACCGATTTTTAGTTTCTAAATCTGAGAAAGAGAGAGAGAGTCGTTACTGTTGTCGTTGCTCTTCCCACTACCGTGGGTTCTGATGGTTTTGCCGTCGTTGGCTCTGGTGGTAGCAACACTTATTGTTACTAGTGGATGAGACTTGGGAGAGATGAGGATCGAGGGACAAAATGGAAAAATAAGAAAAGAAAAAAATGAAAAAAATCTTAACCTTTAATTGAAAAATAATATATTCCATCGTTAAAAAAAAAAAAAAAACTGACGTAGTGTCCAAGTTATTTCAATCTCATGATTTTCAATTTCACCGACAGCATCACTACCTTCCAAATGAAAAAAGAAAAAAGAAAACATTTACACTAGCGTCACTTTCTACTACCATTGTAGTATTTTTTTTTTAATGTCGTTCCTGAACCAAATTAACATATCATTAATATCAAGAAAACCTCAAATGACTATTCGAGTAAAATAAGATAAAATTTTCACCTAATAAGTTATAAATTCAAACATAATTTATATCCTGAAAGTGATTTAAATCTAATTTTACTGTGAATACTCTTTAAATTCATTGTTTTTGAGGGGAAAAAAAAAATTCCAAATTCAATTATTTGATTTTTTTCCTTTTTTTTATTGAACTTTTCCCCCCTTAATCAATAATGTTATCTCAACTAGGTTAATTAGTTAGTGACTCACAGCTTAGCTCTAAGTTGCGACATATACAAAAACATAAGCATCAGTTCATGACTCGATAAATAATGAGTTTGTGACATAAATAAATAAACAACTAAAGATTTTGCTGGGGCAAATGCCAATATGCAGAGTCATGTTTTATCTTAGGTTGGGGTGTCAATTGGGGCCATTGGGCACCACTGCCTTTGTCGTTAATTTTTTTAGCTTTTGGAATTTGGTGCCTAATTGATTAGAAAACTCCATAAAACAATATAACTTTTCTGAAAAATATTTATAACTTTTCTGAACCGGGTACAGTTTACACTTTACATGGTTGCAATGCAATTGGTTTCATTTTCTTTTCTGAAAAATATTTATAACTTTTTTTTTATTTCATTCATGATTAAGTTCTTAATAACTAATAGTTATAATTAAATATCTGCCTTAATTTGTTCAATGCGAAATAAGATTTTATACAGAATATCAATATGACTTTAATAAAAGCTTCTCTCTCTCTCTATCTCTATTTTTTTATTTTTATAATTCAACTAGTGACTAGTATAAATTAAAAATCATGTTAATATATATCTATAATATGATATGTTTAGCTTAATATTTATTCATGTCATTAATAAATGTAGTTACATCCAAGATATAATTCAGTAGTTTTCTTTTAGTTTACTTAATTGTGATACTTTTACAATCCGACTCACAAATGAGATTACGTCAAAAAAAAAAAAAGGAACTAAATGAAAACTTCATTGAAACTCAAGAAACAAAGTAAAATCTTTTCCCATTGTTTTGATTGTATTTATGATTTTGTCTTTGGTAAGCGAAACTGAGATGATCCAAAGTATCAAACTGGCCTATTATAAGGCCCAACAAAGTAGCAATGTTATACGATTTCGCAACAAAGTTTGGCCCAAGGATGTTTGCTTTGCTATCTGAAAACGGGTTAATTAATTACTTAATAGTATTGTCTGATACTTGATCAAACACAAACACTAACCGGACACGATATAAAAAATGGTAATGATTTTTCTCAAACGCGTTTAATTAGAAGAAAACTTAAATTTATGTTGAATATGAAAATTTATGCTAGATTTTAGTAAAAACTTGTTTTTTTTAGTATAAACCTACTTTTAAGATAAAGTTTTTGAGCATATATGACTTAAGCTCAAATCACATTTAATAAAATTAATTTTATGAAATTAAGATCTTCTAAAATTAAATTTCAAATACTAGCATAAACACATTAATTAAAATTAACATATTGTTAATCCGGGTAGAATTAGACTCAATCATCATAAACAAAGATTTCAAATTTAAACTTTGTAGATAAAAAAAATTATTGAAAAGAATGACTCGTCTAAAGATGATATGATCAGATTTTTTAACTGTAACTAGTCATGCTTGTACAAATATGATAATGATAAATAAATAAATAATGTTTGATGATAGTCGTACACTGAAATTAATTGGAATCCAAACCTGAGTGGTTTACTCCAAGGACACAATTGGAGTGCATGCTTCACTTGTTCACAAACTTGGCAACCTGGATAAGATTAGCTACGATTTGGTTTGGTAGTGAAATGAAGGTGAACCATGGTAAGTTGAGCCAAACTTGGTTTGACTCAAAATTATGATGTTTGCATGATGTAATATCGTAATAACTTTGTACTCATTTAATTTTAATTTTCTGTGTATTAATTTGATACATAGTCTTGAAGTATCTCTATCAGCCCAGCTCTTTTTTAGCAACTCAGGATATGTTTGGAAATTCGTTGGTGAAATTCATAAATCACAAAAATATATATCTTTTGTTAAGGTGGTGAACATACGTTGATAAAAGGAATTCTTTTGTATCTTGAGTTGAATGTACATTTGGAGGGTTGAAAACGTCTTCCCAAAGATACACTCAAACTTTATTCTTCACATACAACCAAAATGAAGGAGTTCAAGGTATCAAATTTCTAATATTGATTAGTATTAAAATGCCATTTTTTTCTACAACTATTTTAACGCTTAATAAATATTAATTAGTATTAAAATACATGTCATCACTTAATTTTTATTATTTAATATTCGTATGAAATGAAAAGTACTTTTCATGCACCGATGTTTTCTTTCATATTTTCTTTTTATATCTCTCTTTCTTTTTCTATTGTATATCACATTTATTATTTTCTTTCTCTATTTTTTTTTCTTTTGGGTTTTCTTTTTTTTTTTTCACCCCAATTTACCTGATTTTGAAATGGACGTTGATGATTATATTACTCGTGTCAAATGTTAGTGGCACCACTGTAGCCATCCTACTGTTTCATTTCCTTCTACAGAACACAGTATACTAGTTGACCATATAAAAAGTGCACAGAATCACATCCTCCAATAGGCTTTTTTGCTTTCTCCTTCTGCTGCTCTAGCCACATTCTAAAATCCTCACTTGAATTGAACAAAGAATGGACCATAAATGTAACAGCTCTATTGGCAGACATGAGGGGGGACATGATTCAAAATGTTACTGTAGAATGTAGGAATGCGTTTGGTGGATCGAGCTAGCGTTGTTTTTTCATTGGCTAAGAGCCTGAGACTGAACCTATGAAGTTCTCAAACATTAGAAAAATCATCATCATTATGTCACACAATGCTGTGTTGGTTTTTCTTTTTTCCTTTAAATTTACTTAATTGGATCCCAAAAATTCATCTGACAGATTTTAAGATTTAATAAACACTTAACCACTTACATAAATATTTATAAATTACTCACCAATAAAATCTTCTCTGTCAAAAATCAAATTCATATTTTTTTCAAATATAAATTCATTTTCAATGACACTTCTATCCACTAAAGTTCACTCAGGTTGGGTTGACACTTGACCGTTGACGCAATGACACTACTTGCACTTGGGTCTACATTAATTTCTTATTGGGTTCGTTTCTCATCATTACTGGGTCAAGTGATTGAGGATGCGGGTTGGGAATCAAATATACGTGATCAACCATTTCTTCCCCAGTCTCTGCCAAGCAAAGTTTTGGGTTCACCATTCTTATCTTTAATTTGTCGTCCATATATCTTGCAAGTTGCAGATGCTGCATTTTTCAGTAATTGATAGTTAGCTGGCTATGTGTTAATATACTACGTCTCTGTTACTCTTTTCTAATTCTTGCCGATAATGATTTGCTACCAACTGGGAGAAGAACAAATTAACTAGCACAAGCATCCAAAACCATTGGCAGCAAAACAGGGACCAAAAGACACTGCTTATGATTAGATTGCTCGTTTAGAACAGTAAGGGGAACATATAGAACTTATGGTGGTAATGCATATATAACTCATTTGACTATTATACTACAGGAAACATCAGTTTATACACGCCCTCTTTTTAATATATTCTTCATTATTATGTAAATTTCCTGTGAATTAACTCTTCTAATTAATTGGAACCTTTTTTTTTTCTGAATGTAACGTGAACTACAAGAAATTCATTCAAAATAAGAAAAAACGTATTCAAAAGAGAGCTGAAAAATGAATTGTTGTTCTTTCTGCATGTCCCCCTCCATGAGGACCATGGGTTTAATGGTTCTTGAATTACTGATCAACTTAGAATGACTTGTCTAATGGTATACTAGTGGGAAAATGTTTCTTGGACAACCTTGAGTTATTTACAACTTGAGAGAGAGAAAAAGAAATAAATGATTAATGATAAATATGATTGATGATGTAATGCGATAAGAAGAGAAAGATAGAGAGAAAAGATAGTTATTGATTTGAAATTTTTAATTGTCAAAATAAAATCACTCATACTGTTGGTATTGCAATTATGGTAGTTAGCTCACTAGCTAAGTGTTTGTGTATGAATATTGAAAAAACATCAGAACCTTGCAAATTTAGCAGTATACTAGATGTCATGGTTTTAAAAGAACAGTACTATGAGGTAGTGTTATCAATGCGTGGCGGCTGACAAGACTTGACGCAAGGCCGAAATTCCACCTTATAAATACACCATCTGCTGCCATGATTGATCACAACCTCTAGATTTTTGGGTACACCGTGATCGCGTCACAACTATAATTATAGTCACATCCGCCATGTTTACCAACAATTTAATTTTCCATAATGTTAAAAATTACAAAGAAATTTTACTATTGCAATTTCAAACCTCTTGCTAGCCATGATTCACAACCTCAAGATTTCTTTATGTTGTTCTATTAAATGGTTTAGTTATTTAATTAGTTTCTATAGTTTCAATATTTTTTCTTTTAACTCTTTTACTTAAAAGCATCTTTTAGTCCCTACACATACCGTTTTAATCACACAATTTCTTATCTTTATGCAGTCAGTGACAATAACACCTTTTGATCAGCCGACGACGCTGAGACTATAATAAGCAACAACACTACTGGCCATTGTAATGTCTGAGTCGGAATGATGAGAAAACTCAATGCTAGCTAGGAATGAGAAATATCTAGGCGTGTGATGAATGAAATAGGTCGTTGCTCTTGTAATTATTATAAGCAACTATCCAAAGAATTTGTGGACGACGCTCCCATATCAACATTCCTGTGGCTACAGGCTTAATTTCACCATAAAGATTTTTTCAAATTGTGCAAGTTGCTCAATGCGCGCGCACATAAAAGTTTATCATAAGGTGTGAATCTATATGGAGACCTTTCAATTTTTAAGTCAAGGAATAATTCTTCACAGCACTCGTACATTTTATGGTTGAGGTGTTAAGGAGTCATTGATAGTGAATGTGTCGAATTAATATATGTGTGATTTAAGTTACATCCTATCATCTACAACCATGCCATGACAAATTGACAATGCCCTCAGAGCTAGGTTTTGGAGACCAACGCACTTGGTATGCACTGATCGAGGCAGATGGAGACAAGATTACCTCATTAAAAAAATTTAACAAAAGACTACAAATCATTGTTGCCACTTCTGTAAAATATAGCAAGCAATCCAAATTTAGTTGGTGGTTTGCTGCATGTGTAATGATTGATGTCTATGTTAACATAGCTAATTAAATCCAATAATTTAACTATGGAACGTATACGGCTGTTATATTTAGTTGCTAAGAATTATCTAATTATTTTCAAGTTCATGTACAGAAGCAGGCCTTTCTCTTTTGGATAGTATATACATTTTATAAATTTTTTGCATGCAAGAAATTAAATAGGAATGTATAGGTGATTTGAGTGCCTACACTATATATATGTATGGCCGCCAACACCTCTTTCTTAACACCATTGATCTCTAATTCTCCTTTTATTTCTTGCTTCTTTAGTATCACTCTGCTCTCTCCCTATAATATATTGCTAATGGAAGCCAAATTAGATGATCATACCCAAGATGGTACTGTTGACTTCCGCGGCCAGCCTGCGCTTTCATCGAATACTGGCAAATGGAAGGCTTGCGTTTTTCTTCTTGGAGATGACCCATAATAATAATTTCAAACCTGTTTATTAGGTTTTTATAAGAATCTGCTTTGTTTGATCATGAACTTAACTAATATTTTAAACTTTTTGAAGATTGCTTCAATCTTGAAGATTTTGTTCTATAGAAAAGAAGAGAAAGAATTATATGTGAACCTTTTTCCACATAGGCTAGGGTTTTTGTTTTTGATGATTCCCATGCATGCATGCATGCACGTTAGTTTAGGTCTATTTTCTGGTTCTTAGTTTAAACTGAAGTCTAAAAGTACATGTCAACTTATGAGTCTTTTTAGTGCTAATAGGTACTATTATTTTAAGGACTGTTACTGAGGAGAAAACAACATGAAAATATATATCAAAGTTCCCTTTCATAAGGATGGCCTTCTATGGAGTTGCTTCCAACTTAATCAATTACCTCACCACCCAACTTCATGAAGATACTGTTTCATCTGTGAGAAATGTGAATAACTCTGGTCAGGATCTGTGTGGATAACACCAATTCTTGGGGTTTATATAGCAGATTCTTACTTGGGTCGTTTCTGGACATTCGCTCTGTCATCTCTCATTTATGTCTTGGTAAGCTAAGATTTAACTATCACAAACTTGTGCCTCCCTCATTACAGGGCATGATTCTTCTCACTTTAGCCGTATCACTCAAGAGCTTGAGGCCAACGTGCACCAACGGCATATGCAACAAGGCTTCAACCTTACAAATTTCATTTTTTTACATGGCACTCTACACTATGGCAGTTGGAGCTGGTGGAACCAAACCCAATATCTCAACCTTTGGTGCAGACCAGTTTGACGACTTTAATCCCAATGAGAAACAGATTAAGGCCTCTTTTTTCATGAGGTGGATGTTCACCTCATTCTTGGGTGCTTTGGTAGCCACTTTAGGTTTAGTCTACATTCAAGAGAATTTTGGATGGGGTCTAGGCTACGGCATCCCAACAATTGGTCTTCTATTGTCCCTTGTAATTTTCTCTATAGGGACTCCAATTTATCGCCACAAAAATAGGGCAGCCAAGAGTCCTGCTAGAGACCTAATTCGTGTCCCAATTGTTGCCTTCAGGAACCGAAAACTGGAACTCCCTATTAACCCTTCATCAGATCTTTATGAGCACGAGCATCAACATTATATTATATTAGTGGTGGAAAAAGGCAATACACCAGCTTTGAGGTATACAATTATGTTCTTTTATTTTTGGAAGAATTAATCTAGCTATTTCTTTTTCTAAGGTTGGTAGGAAGGAGGGAACTATGTGTGTACTTTGCACTCCAATAATTAAGATAAATATAAAAAGAAAACATTTGAGCGACCACACAGTTTCGTAAAGATAATTGTGCACAATTATAAAGTGCATGTCAATGTGGTATAGGGGACCGATTTGATTGAGTTACAATTCAATAATTGATCATGGCTCATGGTATTTGGTAGTGGCGACATGGTGTGGTAATATACAGTAAAATTTGGAAACTAAAATGGCATTTGTTATCTTAGCACTAATTCTTTCACACCTCAATGTTTCTCCCATCCTGGCTCAAGTCATCCCTAAAATTTATAAAATAGAAAAATAATTTTAGATTTAAAAAATTTCAAAACTAATGAAATACTTGTTACCTTATCAAACATGGCTTAAGCGAGTGAACTTTATATTCAGGTTTTTGGACAAGGCTGCAATTAAAGAAAGAAGCAATATTGGTTCCTCAAGAACACCATTGACCGTTACCCAAGTGGAAGGATTCAAGCTTGTCTTTGGCATGGTCCTAATATGGCTTGTCACACTGATTCCTAGCACGATATGGGCACAAATCTACACTCTTTTTTTAAAACAAGGTATAACCTTAGACCGAAAGCTTGGTCCTAATTTTCAAATTCCTGCAGCTTCTCTTGGGAGCTTCGTGACACTCTCTATGCTTCTCTCCGTGCCAATATATGACCGATACTTGGTGCCATTCATGCGTCGAAAAACTGGCAACCCAAGAGGGATCACGTTGCTTCAAAGTCTAGGAATTGGATTTTCAATCCAAATTATGGCCATTGCAATTGCTTATGTAGTTGAAGTTAGAAGAATGCATGTCATAAAAGCAAAGCACGTAGTTGGTCCTAAAGACCTTGTCCCTATGAGTATATTGTGATTGTTGCCTCAATACGTTCTAATTGGGATAGCCGATGTGTTCAATGCAATCGGGTTGCTAGAATTTTTCTATGACCAATCCCCAGAAGACATGAGGAGTCTTGGAACAACGTTCTTCACTAGTGGAATCGGTGTTGGGAACTTCTTGAACAGCTTTTTGGTCACGATGGTTGATAAGATTACAAGGAGTACTGAGTGTGATGAGGCAAAGAGTTGGATAGGTGACAACCTAAACGATTGTCACTTGGATTACTATTATGGGTTTCTATTAGCTCTATCGATTATCAATTTAGGTGCGTTTTTTTGGGTATCAAGAAGATACATTTACAAGAAGGAGATGGGCGAAGATAGTCTTTATGTTCAAGGGGAAGCCAAAGTGTGAATGTGTAATATCATATTTTTTTCCTATTTTTCTTTATTTGAAAAATCAAATAAATTAGTATTTTAATTTTATTTGCTTCTATTTTTATTATATTTTAATAGTTGGGTGGAAATTACATTTTAATTAAATTAAAATAATAAAAATTAAAATAAAATATATTAATTTGTCATGCTAAAATATCATGGATCTAAATAAATAAATAAAAACATGTGTGTGGAAATGAAATTACTAAGCTCAAGTATTAGAAATGTTCTTTAATAAGAATGAATTATTTTTTGTGTATAAAATAATTAATTAAGAGTTAAATTGAATAATTAGGAGAGTGCTAAATTAAATGGTAAAAAGTATATACGGTTAGTGATTCTTTTTATAGTAATCACTTTGAGAGAGATATTAAAGGTCATAATTTATACCCTTATATGTACCAAATAATATAGCCGCTAACATACCCTTATAAGTTGTACATGTGGGCTAAAAATGTTCAATATTAAACATATTCACATGTGAAAATATCCAACTGAAATAAGACCTTATAAGTCAGATGAAGGTAATATAGACTCAAAAATAGTTAGTTACTATTTTGTTGATTAAGTTGAATACTTTTGGGAGTATAAATTTTACAATTTCTTTATAAGATCCTTTTTTGATATAGGAAAAATAAAACTACTACAAGGAAATAAAGTATAATTCATCACTATAAGTTTCTAATAATTTCTTTTATTTATTTTCTCTACAAGAGTGTGCAATTGCAAAAATTTTATAAAAATGAATATTAATTAAGGATGAAGAGTAAATTTTAAAAATTTTCTCTTAAATAACTTGATCCCTTTCTTTCTTTATATAATAATAATAATAAAATAATAATAATAATAATAATAATAATAATAATAATAATAAATAATAATAATAATAATAACAACAATAACGACTTAGTACCGAGGACTGAAACCAAACTCAAATTTTCTATAAGGATTTGGATCATGCCTATAGAAATGATTGATAGATCTGGTAAATCTCCAGCTGTGTAAGTGTAAAATTAATTAATTGTTATTATTAACGAAATATAAAGTCAGTGAGGTCATTATAAGTTGGGAACCATCTATCTATACTACTACTTGACTCAGTCAGATAATATTCTAATTAATCCATCATCAATGTAGAGAAAGATAAATAAAAAAGAAAGCGGTGAAAGAGATATTTAATCAATTTCCAAATTAGTCCGTTTATATGTAAAGGCGTAAAGGGCAAGAGTAATTATATCTTTTTACGACTTTCTTTTCTCTCCCCAACCCTATCCAGCGGATCATTGTCGATATACTTTGACAATTCAAACAATATTAATGTGAACCCAATCAAAAGTAGAGATCCTTTGCATCTTAATTTAGCAGACGATTAGGTAAAAATAAAATCAACATCTCAAGGTTAATTAAATCCATTTTTATATTGAAGGCTAACAATGTACTAATATAATACCAATTATATTTAAACCAAGTTTCTAGCCTCGTGGCACAAATATTGTGTAGGAAATGTTACCAGAAAAACAGCGACTGTAGTTATGTCAAAGCAATCGACAATCGAATCTTCTTAATTAGTAAATGGTATTAGTTAAGCTTTAGTGATGGGGTTATAATAAAGGCTTGATTATCTTAATCAATAGCAGGGTCAGGCTATATATATAGGAGATTCGTTACACTTCGTCAAACTTAAAATATTCCAAAATGAATAACACCACTTTCAATTTCTAATGATAAAAAGACAGGAAGCAATCGCCTAACGAAATGGTCAAGAGTGACCAATAATTCTAAACCTAATTAAATCTCCTCCTAATTTTCCAAAGGACAATCTGTTCGCGGCCAGCATGCAATTTTCTTTAATTTGGAAGAGGCACAGTAGGTCATGCATGCGCATGGAAGTCTTCTATTTCCAATTCCGTAATATAAAAGGGTACAAGGGAGTAAAATGCAACAAAGTCATTCCCTAATTAATCATCCAAAATTTATTGATTCTTATCATATTTCTCCTTAAAGTTTTAGTTGAAGTATACATTTTCTTTCATCTAATCCACTTCTATAAAGAGTACCCTCAACATAAACTTAAAAGCCATCTTTTTCAGCAAACAATTTGCCGGAAATAAAGAAATATGTGAAAATTAGAGTAGGTGAAAATAGAGAAGAGAGAAATATAATAAATGAAAACAGTTGAGAAATAAAGTAAAAATAAGAGTATTTAGTTTAAGAAAAATAGAAAAAAAAATCAATTTTTAAGATAAGTAATTGATTGTGAAGAATTTTACCAGGCAAGAGTCGGATATTAAACCATCGAGATATGGTATTGTGCCTCTCTTTGGACCAATTATATATTTAAATATTATTTGTATGTGGAACTTAGGACTGTATCAGTTTCTCTCTTAATTCATTTTCAAAAACTTGGTATTTGCCAGCTAATCATGATGAATTAACTTCTATACTATAACACATGCTGTTTTTTTTTTAGTAGTACTAACACATGCTGCATGCTGTTGTTGTTATACCTATTTAATTTACGGGGATATAATAGCCTTCTAGCGGGTTAATGTAAATATTTAATAACTTTCTTTACCAACTCTAGTAGCTAGTTGAATTACATGTACAACCTAACTCTATTTAGATAATTTTTCTTAAATATTTATAAGAAAAGATAATACAAAAAATGAAATGATTTGAGTACACTCCTAAGGTAAAATGATTTGATCTCACTTGACTTTTATAGTTTTTTTTATTTATTTAACTTCTTCAAAAGTTAAGATGTATAAGTTGACTTTAGTTTGTATAAAAAAAGAAGTTCAAATGTATTTATCTTTTTATTTTATTTTATTTTTCTTATTAAATACTTATTGAGAATGGTCCTACTTCAAACAAGAAAATGAGTGGCAGAGAACAAAAACTCAATCTGCCTTTACTTCAACTACTCCAAGAATTTGAAGGGAGGAAGAGGGGGGGGAATTCCCTAGTTCGGTTCTTCCTAACAACTCAACCCTTCTTTAACTTTGACCGTCACCCATTACTTTCTCCACCATTCTCTAGTTTTAATAGTCTTTTTGAAACAGTGGGGGAACAATTTTAGTTTGCTTCGTAGTTTTTTTGTTTTCTCTATTGTTTATCTCCACTTCAGATAAAGCAGTTCTCTTTTTGTTTTTTTGTTTTTTTTGGTTTAAATTCGCTGGTTATGCTCCCATGATCCATTTATAATTGATGATTAGAATCTTGCTAGTCTAACAATGTATTTTTGTTGATCCATCCTAAGAGCTAGCTTGCTATAAATATTATTCTTCAGGTAAATTGATGGAGTAATAAATATCAGTATACATAAATATCTTAAAAAAATTTGAAGGAAAAATCTCTAAGGATTAATTAACACCAAAAAAAATTTATAGGGTGCCAATGGTTTAGTCATTTCATTTCTCTCCTCTAATAGAAATAACTTAAACTTTTAGTAAAAAATATATTGTAAGTCTATACTAACATTATGATTAATGTATCATAGTGTAGCAATGTAATGTATGTATATATTGTATATATCAATTTCCTACACCACTAGAAGAATCTATTAATATAATGCATCATTAGTATAAATTTAGAGTATTTATATATATTTACAAGTTTATTTTCATTAAACAAAATTTATTATTTTTGTGGTGAGTACCAATATGCCATTATGTTTTCAATAAATTATATTATTTTTCTTTATAATTACTAGTATTTCCCTACCATTAGGGTGTGGCTCTGCCATTCTTCATTATATTTAAAGTTGTTTTTACTTTTAAACATGTAATGTGTTCTTTGCATGCAACAAAAATTATGGAGTTTTTTTTCAATATTAAAAAAAGTTGTTGAAAAAAGTTTATATATAATTTGAAAGTTTTAATTATTAATTTTTTTGTTGTTGTCGTTTCTTTCTCCACAGTACACATTTTATCTTCCAAAGATTAATAATATAGTTTCCATTACTTCATATCTGTTTGCTATTTTTTTAATGAATAAAAGAGGGGATTTCTTGGAGTTTAATATTTGAATTATTTTAACATAATTATTTTAAAAGTTAATAAACTTATCATTATGAATTATTTTTAAATGAGTGTATAAAAATATAAATTTTTATATTGTGGTGCATAGTTTTCTTTCTCATACAACAACGAGATCCATTATATGGTCTAGCTAGGATTCATTTTAAATAAAAATATCGTTTCTTTGAATTTATATTGACCGCAGTACCACCGGCTAAATTGATCTCCGAACCCTTCAATTCCCAATCGGTTGCCTTTGCATGCAATATATATATATATATATATATATATATATATATATATAATGTGGTTGACAATGTAAAAGAGAAGAATAATTAAAGCCACTGCAAGAATAAACTAAGGATCACGCGAGCCTTATCAAACAATTTTTTGGTACATGTAAACCCTAATCGTCAAAAAGAGGGAGGTATCATTCTCACGTTTTTTTATTATTATTATTATTCAACTATTCCTTAATAAATTAAGATTGATTAAAGATGAATTCTTCTTTGATATCAATGCACAATATAATGGGTATACATCATTAAATCGATTTAGGTGTATATATAATTCAAATTTCCTTCACGATTTAGGTGTTTATTTTGGAATCTTTGGATTAAATTAATTAGCAGTCGAAGAAGTTTAGCATTTTTGTCTGTCGAGTTGTATCGATTGCATGAAAATATCACACATCAAATTGTGGGTAACATCTCATACAATTATAATATGGGACCCTGAAAAAAAAAAGTTTACTAACTACTTTGCCAACACTTTGACAAATCATGGCTAGCCGGCAGCGCAAGTCATTGGTTCAAAGAAAAACGAAGCAGGTTTATGAATTGATTAATAAAAAATTACAAGCCAAAAGTAAACACACTCCATGCATTGACAACTTCTTTGCTAGTTCTGCCTGTTAGGTTAGGTATAACGGAAGAGAGACAAAGCACCTTGAGATTTAATCTCACATTGACAAATTAACCTTGCGAGTGGACTAGTTGCATGGCCATATAAATATGTGACATATGCACGCACTTAGCAAACACATATTCTCATCATAGAGTTAATTACTTAACTTGGAGGGTTTTAGAGAGAAATGGCTTCGTCTTGTTCTAGCTTTATGATCACTTTGGCCGTTTTGGTCCTTTTGTTGGGGACTAGTAGTGCCAATGCCAATCCAACACTTCACACAAACTTCTACTACAGTTCTTGCCCAAAACTCTTTGACACTGTGAAACGCACAGTGGAATCGGCCATATCAAAGGAGACCCGCATGGGTGCTTCTCTCCTACGTTTGTTCTTCCACGATTGCTTTGTCAATGTAATTTTTTCTAACATTTCTTTATTAAATATTCTTCATGCAATTCTGTTTAGTACTAGAAGTTAACATGTTAAATTTTGCCTTCTTGTTTGTTTCCTAAACATTTTTTTCACCTTCGTTATATTTTCTTAAACGCACATTTTTTAGCTGGCTTTTGTTATTACATTTTATACAACTCTTATAGCAAATTACTAAAGTAACGCCATTTATATTTGTCATAATTCATATCAATGGTTATGCATAATCAGTGTAATTTTTACTTTGTTAAATTGAATTGAATTGAATAAATAAATGTTGCAGGGGTGTGATGGGTCAATTCTACTTGATGACACATCAAGCTTCACCGGAGAGAAAAACGCAGGACCTAACAGGAACTCTGCCCGTGGTTTTGAAGTGATCGATCAAATTAAGTCAGCTGTGGAAAAAGTGTGTCCGGGTGTGGTCTCTTGCGCTGACATCCTTGCCATCGCTGCAAGAGACTCCGTTGAGATCGTAAGCAATTATTTCAATGCCATCATATATTGTTTAATGCTTTAATCTTGCATATATGTATGTTATAAAAATAAAAAAAAAGTATCTGCATGGCAATTATTTGTTGAATAAGGAGTGAAAAGCAAAAAAAGTATGTTAAAAAAAGTTTAAAATATCCTGAATAAATATTTTTATATAGCATAAAGTTTCCTTTTTGAAAAAGACATCCACTAACCTTGACAAAAATGTGTCCATAAAATTTCATTTTTCTATTTGTTTCTCTTTCACTTGGAGAAAACAATTTTTGTCATTTTCATTCTTTGCCCTTTTCTTTTTCTTCCATTTTCTCACCAATCTAAACAAAGGAAAAACTTAGCTTGCACGTTTCCTATGTATTACATGATTCAATCTCCATCACTTCTCCATTCTCCATTCTGCACACACATCACAAACATATGCCAGCATACGTGAACTGAAAAATTTGTTGAATTTGATCAGCTTGGAGGCCCAACTTGGGATGTGAAACTTGGAAGAAGAGACTCCAGGACGGCAAGCCAATCTGCTGCCAACAATGACATCCCAAGACCCACTTCAAACCTCAACCAACTTATTTCCAGATTTAATGCTCTCGGACTTTCCACCAAAGACTTGGTCGCACTATCTGGTATTATAAAAGAGTCTAACAATATATTCTCTAACACGTTTATTTTAACACACTATGAAGGTTATAAGGAATTATCAAACCAACGAAACTTGTTCAATTAGAAGTGGATTAAAAAGAGTAATTTAAAATTTGTGTTATAACATTTCTCAAAATTAAAATGTGTTACTCTTGGAACTTAATAACTTGTTACTTAAGCAACAATCATTTTACTCAATTTCATTTCATTGCATTGCAAATTCTAGGGGGTCACACAATTGGACAAGCAAGGTGCACAACCTTTAGAGCCCGAATCTACAACGAGACCAACATAGATAGCTCTTTTGCTCGCATGAGACAATCTAGGTGTCCCCGAACCTCAGGGTCAGGGGACAACAACCTAGCACCCATTGACTTCGCCACTCCCAGGTTCTTTGACAACCACTACTTCAAGAACCTCATTCAGAAGAAGGGCCTCATCCATTCCGACCAACAACTCTTCAATGGTGGTTCCACTGACTCCATAGTGCGTACCTACAGCACCAACCCGGCCTCCTTTTTCGCCGATTTCTCCGCCGCCATGATCCGGATGGGAGACATTAGTCCCCTCACCGGCTCCCGCGGAGAAATAAGAGAGAACTGCCGGAGGGTCAACTAATTGAATTGTTAAGACACCTACACATAATTGGATATCAATGCATGTGTGTATAATAAGTTGTTAAACGAGAGTTTTGATTTCATTTCTATGTTGTCACTTTGTGTGCTACCAGTTAAGTGTACGTGCATTGTTCTATTTCGTTAATTTAATTTGCTTCTATGTGCTGATGTTGAAGTTGAGGGCCTTTGATGTACAAGTTCCCTTGTGACTTTCCTTTTACAATTATAATTAATATTTATTATTCCACTCCTATTTTTATTTTTTGCTTTTTATGTCAATCTTCCAGCTTACTTATTAGTTATTACCAAACTTTTATTCTGACGTACGCAAATAATTCATGTGAATCTCCAATATAACATATCTCGTTTAATTTTTTTTGTAGCTTTTTCAATGACTTTTTTCATCTACAATGACAAATAATCATATATGAACTGAGATCACGGCGTCTCAAACTTTTTTTAGGGTCTAATTACCAGCTAATTAAATTTGTTAGTTAAGGATAGTCCTCACTCCTTCCAGTCAAATGTACAGGTTAAATATAATGCATGCATAATTAGGTGATTGTATGAGCCACGAAATTTTTAAATAGATGAAGTAACTGTTGACTCTACTATTACTTATGCAGTTATACGGTTGTAGAGGATAAGGATTGATTTCGTCAAAAACACGAGCACGCGCGTCGATATCAACCGATGGGATATTACTCAACTACTATATAAAAGTAAAGATAACTGCTCCTAATACTTGCCCTAAAATTGAGGACGTTGAATTAATGTATTGCTCTGGAAATAAATACCATGAAAAAAGAATCTAAGGAGTAATGACAATGAGCCGGGTCACCTAACCATATAGAATTTTCCCTACCCTTAATTCAAACCATATCTATAAGAACCAATCAAGCACCCTACACGTGTTCTAAACATTTTTGTCTTAATTTTTGTTATGTCATAACTTTTTTCCTATTTGAGCTAATCCATTTTTTTTGTGTGTTTTTTGTTTTTGTCGCCTTGCCTCCTTGTCAAAAGCTTATCAAGAGTTCGTTAATTATTTACGTGTTTGTTTCCATTATTTTTCTAGTTTTAATTGGTGCTAAGCATACAATTTGGTGCCTTGTTAAAACATTGAACTTTAAATTATTTTTCACAACTAAGAAATATACTCCGATCATATGAGCAATAATGTTTTTTTACACGATCGAATAACGAGCTTGATATTTATTGGATCTGCATCTCTCTAATTGTTTCCTGTAACTATTTTGGAATATACAATTACATTTCAGAATAATCTTTCCATAAAAATTTACCTTCTGAAAAGACTGTTCTGCAATGTGATTTTACATTTCAGAATAAATGTTCCAGAAGTTTAAAAAGGTGCAGGGAGAAATATTGGAGGTGTAGCAAGCAATTTTCTTTGTTTTCGGTTAATGTTAGTGAGGGACCATTTGGAATCCAAGAACCTAAGACACGGACAGGCGCATTCTGACCATTGGATAATGCATGTCCGGGGAGAATATGATTAAACATATTTGAGTTGGCCTAAGTTCAATGATACCCATAATTTGGTTCTGTTTGGGCTTTCTTCGGCCCAAATTCTTGGTTTTTGTCGTTGAGTTTATGACTGTGTTATGATTAATGCCTGTCTTCAATCTGACCAGTAGTTTATGCTTATTGCAATATATCATATTGATAGTCTGAGGTTTGAGACATGACAAATCCTTCAAAACCAAATCAAATACGTTATGATTAATGATGAAACAAAATTTATTGTGATTTTGTTGTTGAGCGAAACAAGATTAATTAGATTAATCCTATCATGATGTTGTTATCTCCGTCTTTAGCTTTTGAGGGAAATTAGATGCTCTCTCCTGATGCCTTTCTATGATAATTGTTAGATTCTTGTTGTCTTTCGGAACAAAACAACTTTAGGGGGAGGTAATAATATCCTAATTTAAGAAAATCTTTCTGAGAGTCGTTAAATTCATGGGTAAAATGTCTTATAAGTTTCTTATTTTTTGTCAAAATTGATTTTGATTTAAAAAACATTTTTTATTCTCGTATTTTTTTTTATAATTAACAAAGTTATTTTCTCTTTATGGAACTTAAGATACTAGGCTGAGAAACAAAGTTTATCAATTATAAAATATATGAAGACAAATATCATTTTTAAAGTATGAGAATTAAAGTCAATTTTAGACGGAAAACGAGAGATTTAAGATACATTTTTTTATAAATTTATTCATTTATTGAGCGAATGGAACATCTTTAGAATGTTCATCTTTGGGCTTTTGTGGTTAGATCCAGTTCTTATTTGACCAAAAAAGCATTGTAAGTCAGTAAATAGTAACAGTTAGATACAGATGCAATGATGTAAATTAAAAACAACACAAATAAAATAACGCAAGCACTGAGTGATTGAGATACGTGAAAATTTTAAAACGAACAAAATAACATCTTGAGTAACTCTCTCTCTCTCTTACTCTCGAAGTAATTTTATTTCTTTTCTCTCTCTCATACACCAATCATTATAAGAGGAAAAGGATGGGATTTGGCAAAAATGGAGGGATTAGATTGGAATAGGCCTATCAATGACAAAGGCATCAGTTTAGGATAATGATAGTCCAATAAAAGAATTCTTTTTATGAAAAAAAACGAATTAATTAAGATAAAGAGTCCAATTATTACCTCTTATATATTAAAAAGCGTGGTGTGCATGAATTTTTAAAGGAAAGTATAAGTTAGCTTGAATAAAAAATTTCAAGCTTTATGTACCCAAAACAGAATATCTCATGTTCAAAATTCCAAATTTACTCACCAATTGTGTCATGTTGTGTTTTGCTGTAGTTATTTTTTAACTTCCCGTATCACCAAAAATAAAATAAAATAAAACTGTACTCATCTCTATTTATTATTGTGATATGGTAGTTATGATTCCAATTAGACATTTAGGCGCATGTATAGCTTGGCCACTTGAATATCTAGATTTGCTATAATTAACTAACTAGAAGATTTAACTTCACTCAAGTATATTATAGTAAAAAAAAAAGGCTTCTAATTTCAAGCATATACATTCTCAACCTAAATCATGAGATTTTCCAACGAGATAGGAAATTATTGTGTCCAACACATTTAAACCCCATACAATCACCAACCAAACAACTACATTTTCAAAGATTTTCCACACTATGTAAACCATGTAGAAAATCAATTCCTAATGATGTTAATTACCTCCACAAACTAGATTGCTCCATGGCTCACAATTGCATTCTTTATGTTCCCAAAGGAATAACAGCCTCTAAATCCGTTTGAAGCTGTGTTTGAGAAAAGAGCAAACATTTGTAGAGCGTGAGAAAGAGATGCTTCCTTGATCTGTGTCCCTCATGGAATATGAGTATGCCGGATATACCGATGACCATGATGATGATGAGGATGAGGATGATGAGCGAGATGATGTTGGTGACACATGTCCCTTTCTTGCCACTATAAACTTTGGCATAAAACATGAAAATATATTGGACTTTGAGTTTCTTCTCTTGTTTTTCGACTTGGAATTGGAATAATATGAAGGTGGGGGTGTAAGGGGCGGTAGACAAGTCTCAGAAGAAGGGTGTTTTGGGGTGCCAGGTTGTGCCTCCCACATGAAAGGAACTGCAATTGATGTTTCTCCATAATAGAAGACCCTTGAAGAAGAGTTAGCCATGGAGGTTTCCTTGGACATTAGCCTTGAAAAGAACCTATCATCCTCTTTTATTCTGAAGGACTTCTCAATTGAGACATGATTGGCACCACCATCATTGAGCATTTTGGATTGAGAAGTATATGATTTTTTTTATCTCGACTATGATCTATGATATGCCTCATACAACAGGGTGTGTACTACACTCTTATATTTGCTATCTAGACCTTACCATTGTTTTATGACTTCCCCGTACTTAATTCTCTTAAAAGTTAAAACGTCTAAATATAATAAAGAGTGCATGTTCTTCTAAAATTACTGAAGAATTGGGTTACTTCATATGGGAATTAATTTAAGCATGGATTTTAATCAAGGAGGGCCCGGGCTGTTCGATCAATTTAATAATAGGGATTTATTGGAGGGCCTGCACCAATTTAGTTGTGGCGAGATTTAATGCATGATATAGATAGTTGGTCATTAAACTATGAAATTGAATGGGTTATTAGTGGTAGCTGCTCAATTATTTATGGAAGAATCTGGACCATTGACTAAAGTAGCCAAGGTAGTTCCTTTATAAATCATTGGTGCTCAGAAACGGTTGAGGGGAAAGGGAATTTGGTTACTGGGGAACACTGTAATAAATGAAAACATGTCGTGATCATGAATGAGAAAGGAGAAATTTGTAGATATATACTACATACTGTATAATTGCTTTCCTTTTTCTTTGATGCAGTATAATTGCTTTCCTAAAGAGTTTCATATCTACCTAATTGCCATATCGTATCCAAGAAATCTAATACTCATTGATTATTCGAGCACAATTTAAGTAACATCAACAGGGTTTGTGTGAAAGGTCTCAAAGTCCATTTTCAACTTGGGTACACATGAGAAGTTATATATGATCAAGGAATCGAATGACATGACAAAGTGATGAAGTTGGATCTATTGAAAGAGATTA
This sequence comes from Glycine max, assembly GCF_000004515.6. Classification (NCBI taxonomy): domain Eukaryota; kingdom Viridiplantae; phylum Streptophyta; class Magnoliopsida; order Fabales; family Fabaceae; genus Glycine; species Glycine max. The sequence goes on along the minus strand of NC_016089.4, from coordinate 46,456,101 downwards.
ATTTTTCTTAACATATCTAACTAGGGTTTGAATTTTTTAAGGGAAAGATGTCTATATTTTATGTTAGATCATGCCTTGCAAAAATGGTCTCTGAAGGAGGATATTTATGAGGGAAAAAAAAAGAATCCAATGACATCAAGGACACCAAAATTAATCAATGCACGCGACAAAAATTATATTATCTGATCGGTAACTTTTATCTCTTCTAATATAACCAAATAAATGAAAAAATAAACCCATCTAATTATCTGTTGCTAGTAAAATGTGTTAGGTATCGTTGATTAGAGGCCTTCATTTTGCACCATGACCTTCTCCTACCGAACTTTATTTTGTACCCAAGCTTGGATATATTGGATGCTGAAAATTCATCCTCATGAAATAGCAGGAAGAAATTAATGAATACGTTGACCTACTCGGGCATCACGGATAGAGACATATCAGACAGTACATAACAGTGTGAAGGGTATTACTATTATTTATTAGCCATGAAATGTCACATATGGGATGAGCTGTGTGATCAGAAAAGCCCTATGCTTTTTCATTGGAGAATTGCACCAACACGTGGATACCGTACGTTAACTGTATCTTTTAATTTGCTCTGTAATATAATTCTAATTTCTACACCAAATGAAAATTTGTTCATTGTATTCAACCATTTCACTAATTAGATATTCTGTGACGTGTAAGAAAAATAATTAAAAAATGGCCCTTTACTATAAAGAGAAATTACCATTATATATCACTTTGCGTTGAATCAACATGTACAGCATGACCATGCATGCACTGGTCCATAGTGCTGGAAAAAGAATTCGATGCAGGAATTCCCCTCTTCTACTGTGAGTCAGATACATTGAATGGTGAAATATTAACATATTAAACGACAACAAACATTAATTATGTATATATCTATTAGGATTTAAATGTGTTGTTCACTAAATCTGAAAGTTATGATTAATTGGCACTACTCCACTCAAGGTGCCATGTTGAGATGCGGAATATTTACGTTGGGACATCTTAATCATGTGCTTGTTATTATATATATATATATATATATTGCACTTTAAATAACAGAATTCACTTGTTACTGCCATTGATATGCTGTGGGGGCAGATTCGTTACGCTCCATAGGGGTGCTAAACAACTTCCTTCCGATATGAAAGTTGCTTTGATTTATTAATTCATTTAATTTATCACGAAGAATGGTCTGAATAAGCTGGGATTAGGTTTGGAGATCATATTGAATTGACAAAATTATATTCAATTCCACCTCCATCGATTGAGATCAAGAAAATTAATTTGGCCGGAACTTACTCTTAATTATCCTATTTTTTTAATTCAATTTATTTATATATATTTTTAAATAAATTATATATTGAGAAAATTCCAATTTAAATATGTAATTAAATAGATTTAAGAAAATCTTAAAAAGAAAACAAAAAAAATTAAAAGCTAAAAAAATATGTTTTTACAATTTTTATATTTGACTTTTATTGTAATATAAATAATTAATTATTATAATAATAATTAATTTGTATATTTGGCGATCATGAAAATTCTATGTGTGTAAGTAGGAGAAAGTATAAAAAAAAAAAAATTACATTTATGTGTGTGTAATTGATGTTGTATGCATTTTGGGTTTAATAGTATAGTTTTCTTAGTTTAGGTTGGTTTGGCCTTGGAGCATAAGGATCTAGAGTTGGAGTAATTTAGAACCAAGAGAAGGACAATTGGGAGCTCAGATTGAGCAAAGGAAATATTACAAGCTTGGAAACTTGAAGAAAATGACAACCAGAGGTTGCCATACCCTAGGCGTGGCAAGCATCAAGAAAAGGATTTACCTTCATTTTTTGGATTCAAACTTGAGTTATTTTTAAAAGGCGACATGTGTAACTTACTTTTTGTTTTTGAAGACACGAGTAGTTAGTATTTTTCCCCTTTTGTTTTCTTTGTTTCTTCCCTCTTGCGTAAACAAAAGAAAGAAAAGACACGAATAGTTTATTAGTGTACACAATGCTCGAATAACATTATTCATTTATTAAGTTTTGTTCTTTTTCTTTTTGCTTGAGGCAGCGTTGTATCATTGCAAACCCACCCAGCCTCTCCAGACAGCGGCACGCAATAATACGTCGTCGTTTCCATGCACGAAAAATCAAAAAAAGAATGTTTTTGCCTTTTTTTTTCCTAACCGCTAATCACGCTCAAAATCACCCACACCACAATCTCAGCCTCAGCAAAATCCTCTGACGTGGCGCATCCTCATTGGTCACACTTCACAACACGTAACCACAACAAAAAAAACCAAAACCTTTGCATTTTCTTCCTGACCAACCACACCATAGTCCACACCGTAACTCCACGTTACCATCCCCACCCTATCATCCACCCCCTCAGAAGCGCTTTCCGCCACCGCTCCTCCTTTTTTTCTTTTTTTTCTCTCTTTTCCGCTTTCCCCTTTCGCTTGTAGTGTGGCCCCGCGACACCATCATCACGCACCCTTCCTTCCTTGACCTCGGTATTGCAATAAATCACACAAATGGGTGCTTCAAAAAAGTCAAAGCTCGAACCTTTATGTTGCTTTAGCTCTCAATGCTTCTCTGAAACCCGCGTTCCCATTGCTCTTTGCGCCAATGGCCGAGTCGTCTCCGCCGGCAACGCCGGAACTGAAACCCGAGCTCGGTATCGGATCCGGGTCGGGTCGGAAACCGGGAATAAGGAGAGTGGGTTTGAGAGCTGAAATTGATACTTCGCCGCCTTTTGGGTCTGTCAAGGAAGCGGTGACCCGTTTCGAAACAACCGGACCTTGGATTCCCTTTTACAATTTTGGAGAGGCTTATGTAAATTTTCATCTCTCTGTGTTTGTTTCTACTTTATTTTAAGTTATGAATGTGTTATGTGTTTTTATTGTTTTTGTTTTGTGTTTGAGTGTTCCTAGTGTTATGTATTATTTGCTTTTTACTTGATAATTAGTTAGATACAAACGTTGAATGAAAGTAATTGAGCAATACGGCAATTCTGAGAAGGAATTGTTTTAGGTTGAGATGCATGGGAGCTGCAAAAATGTTTATTTTTTCTGAGCCTCTCATACTCACCATGCATTCTGTTTAAATAAAATATAGTTCTTGATTTGTGGAATTATGCCCCTGTGGTGATTTACTCTCTGATGTTGAAGATTGCTGTTATAACAGAACAGTGCTGAAGACTTTGACATAAAGAGAGTGGAGGAGGAAGCAGCGAAGTTGGAAAAGGATTTGATAGTGAAAGAACTCGAAACTCTTGACGTGCTTGAGGAACTGGGAGCTACCAAAGCAATTTTGGAGGAATTAAAGAAGCAGCTACAATCAGAAGCATTGAATTGTTTTGCAACTCCGGGTGGGAATTCATGTGAACAGATTGGAGTTCCTGTTAAAAATTGTGTGAATGATATTAACAATGAGGAGCAGGCATTACAATGTAGGAGCCCGTGGGCTACTTTATCACCTGATCTGTTCATGATGGAGTTAAGACAAGCTAAAATGAGCCTTGGTAAAACTATAAGTGATCTCAGGGCGATACAGTCTTCTGTTGAAGCTTTGAATAAGAAGATGAAGAAGGATAGGCTTTTTGTTGAGAGGACCCGTGAGAAGCTAGCATCAAAGTTTGCTGCTGTATCTGCTCAAGAAGTGGCCAGAAAAGAAGCAAGGTTAACTCCACCTGAAGCTACTGTAGGAACAAGTTGCACTTGTCATCATCTCCTAAATGTTGGGAGGAGTTTCAAATTTGATACTGGACAGTCAAATGGAATGAGTGAAACAAGAATATCTGAAGTTTCAAGGCCCTTGCCTGAGTTTGGAGAGAATGGATTTAGTATTAAGACTGCTGAGATGAGGTGGTTTGCGGCTAAAAAGATGGAAGAAGCCGCAATAGCAGCAGAAGCTGTTGCTCTTGCTGAGATTGAGGCTCTATGCAGCCCTGAGATATCATCAGAATTTGCTCCTCCAGAATGTCAGAAAATGCCATTTGCCATAGGGGAGTGCTCTCCTCTGCACCCCATAGTTCAAATTCCTCAAGAGTCAACCTTGAAGAAGGTGATAGATTCCAAGTTCCAAGTTGACAAAATAGGTTCTTCTAAATTGACTATTTTGAAAAAATTAGAGGAAGCAACAGAAGAAGTTATACGCAGCAAACAAGTCTTGACTGAGGCATTAAACAGTGTTGAAAGTGCAAACAGAAAGCAACATGCTGCTGAAGAGGCACTTCGGAGATGGATTCCTCAGGATGATCTAATAGGTCAGCCAGTGGATAACTATGTTAAGCCCAAGAAGTTCGATCAATCTGGAAATTGTCATGATTGTCCTCTACCGGATGTAACCAGGTCGATTACAATGAACAACGATCCGAAGCCGATCTTAATGTCTTCAGTTTCAATGAGAGATGTACTTAGCAAAAAGCAAGTTCCTGAAGAATATACTACAACTAAGGAGATGGAAGAGCACTCTGAAAGAAAGGTAGCATTGAGTCAAATGCTTCGAGCATTGAGGCAGGATCAAACTCTGCCTACAATACCAGAGAAAGATGGGAGCAATCAAAGGCAGTTCATAGCACAGAGGAAAAAAATTGGATTCATCCAAATATCACTTCCCTTGGGAAAGCGAAGCAAGAAAAAGGCATGAATTTAATCCTATTTCCTATGCATGGATCAATATCCACAATTCATGCATCAGTGTCTTGCCATTCTTTATTGATTCTAATGTTATGTCTTCTTTGTAAAGTCATACAGAATTTATGACTGATTTTGTAAAATACTCATATAGTGAGATAAGGCTATTGTTGTGGTTGTTTGGTTTTGTAAACTAAGTTTTTCCTGTGTGATTGCTCACTTTATGCAACTGGCCTATGCTTTAACGAGCTAGTAGATTTTACTGTTGTTGATTGTTAGGATTGATCCACTCTATCCCTCTCCCCAGTAAAGTACTATGTTCTTCAATGTTCTTTACAATTTCAATTTTTATACAGATTATTTGAAATTAAATTTGCATTATCATTCCAATGCAATTGAAAATGTAAGAAGCTTTGACATTCGCACAAACAGTCATATATTTCTGATCTCATTCCTTTTCTAAATTGATGATGATAGGCTATAAGATAGGACATTGAATGATTGATCTCATATTTATAGTTTTTATCAGTCAGAAAGATAAAAAAAAAAAAAAAGGACAACAAGAACAAGGAAATTATCTACATCTGAGGACTGAGTAATCATGAACTGTATCCTGAAAATTTTGAGCATTGTGAGCCTTCCAAATAAACAAACAGTCAACAACGAATAAACTCGTCATGATCTGCTGTGATGTTTTCCCCAAAGCCAAGAAGACGCATCCTCATCAATATTATTTGAGATGCATCCAGATGAAGCATATTCCAAATTCTCATGACTTTGGGACAGTCCCTAAGAACCATCAACAAAAAGAACATAGCAATTCAATTTGGTTCCATATCCGACAACCATCAACAAAATAATCTTTAATTATAAGGCAGTAGTATATTAGATATGAACACAATCCATTAACGGAGAGAAAGAAAAATTAGAAAAAAGATACCACGTGTTTGGACAGTTTGATAACACATCTGTGACGTGATTTCCCTTTCTTTTCTTTTCTTTTCTTTTTTTTTACTTAAGCGGTTTCCTATGTTTAATGTGAAGAGAATATGTCAAATAGTGCATTTATTTCTAGCACTACAACTAAAATATATAGATTTTATATTTGCACACTATTTTGACATAACAAACAAAAAGTACTGCAAGCACATCGCACAAAAATTACTACACCAAATAATAAAATATCAGATAAATGTAATTTTTTTTTTGTCGATGGCAATGAAGATCGAACCTATGACTTTATATCTCTATTCAATGTAATCATAGTTTTAACAAATAATTTAATCATACTCATCAGAATATACTTTTCATGTAATCTGAAATGCATGTGGACATAATAATGATGACAATAGTTTTAAAGTGTCATGATTTTATTTTTTTTACTTTTTTACTTTCATTCAAGATATTCCCTAACTCGGAGACTAATGCATTATGTATCTATATATTTTGAAATCAAATAGTGTATCTTTTAATTAATAGTTTAGTTTACTAATTAAAAGAACTTTTTAGTATAAGCTTTGAAGTTAAATCTTTATAAATAATAATTTCAAAAGAAAAGCAAAAAAGTTGCCTCATAATAAAAATTCTTTGACTTGTAAAATATAATTTGGTCTTAAAACTATATTTGAAACAATAGAAAATATAGTAAAATACAGTATCTTTTATCTTAGATTTGCTGCCTTAAAGTAAAATGAATGCTTTTTTTATGAGAGAAAGAAAAGTGAACTGTTCCCATGTTTTAAGGAAGGAAAGCGTAATCCTAAACAAAAAAGAAAGAAAGAGAGGAAAGTGTAAAAGATACATTGGTAATATATTTTTTAAAATGGAAGTTAACAAAACTTGGACAAATTTTTTTAAAAATCATGTAAAAAATTTGTCTCTTAATAAAAAAAAAGTTCGGTTGTAAAAAATATCTTAATTGTCAAATTATTTTTAAAAAAATAGAGGAAAATATACTATATTGTATTTTTATCTTAAATTTGTCTCCAAAGGAGTGCTTATTTAACATAAGAGAAGAAAACAGTGAAATGGTTATGTCTTTCAATAAAGAAAAATGGAAAAGATATTTTGGTGATAATGTTTATTTTTAATGGAAGTTAATGAAACTTTGACAAAAAAAATTTAAAAAAGTAAGGTGTAGTGTATTTTTATTTGTCAAGAAAGAAAAAATTATTTTAATATAACACAAGAGCATAGTCTAATACTCACATTTCTAAGAAGAAAGAAATGTATGCAATTTACTTATAAGAATAATTTGGTTCTTTTTTTTCACTTCATATTATTGACCATTAAAAAAATATTTTGTTTTTATTTATTATGTAAAATTTTATTTAAAACTATTAATAAATCCATTTATTATTTTGACTGTTTGAAAATTTTCAAAGAAGATGACATGTTGTTACTTGACTTTCAAAATAAGTTATTATTATTTTTACTTTCCAATTTCAGAGTTTAGTCAAAACAAAGTTATAATTCATTCGATTTCAGTCCTGTGTACTTCATATCTTTATGAGTATGTTCATTAATTATCATAAATGTGATCAACTGAAATTTCATATAAATTAATAAGGGATTTGTATAATTGATCCAAGTAAAAAGAAAGTTAAACAATCTCATATTCAATAATCAATAAAATTTAGATAATTATCTTATTTTACATTCAATCATTGGTGATATAACTATTACATTTAATGTTTTATCTTTCATTTCTTTTTTATATCATTTATGTGTAAAATTAAAGTTTTATAACTATTAATTAAAATTATACTAAAATGCATATATATATATATATATATATATATATATAATTATAAAATATTACAACCTTAATAATTATTTTTTTAATCATTATATTCTTTATTCACCTTAGGAAAAATATATATGGCTGACATTTTTATAATTTTTATGTATAAATTTTAATTAAAATTCATACTCTTTACCTATAATTTTAATTAAAAATTATCATGAAAATGTTGAAAAAATATTTAAAGCACTATTCTTGGAAGTTGTAAAATAAATGAAAACTATGTACCTAAAGTTTTTTTTATAATAATAATTAATTCATGTTAAGTAAAGTATAATGAGTTTAATTTTTATTCACTAATAGTATAACTAATAGTATAAGACTTTTTATATTTTGAACTAATATGAAATTATTTGTTATATGACTTGCAATGTAAATATTATAAAAGTCAAATATCTTAACATACATAATAAATTTATAATAAATGATAATATATATATATATATATATATATATATATATATATATATCATTAAATAATGCATTTTCATTAAATTAAAATGTGATGGTACTTTTGGCCAAAGTTTAAATATTACAAATAACCAAATTAATATTCATGACTTTCAAATGTAAAATACTTTTTCCTTGTATTTGGATCAGAAATTTCAAAATTTAAGAGAATTTGAATTGTTTTGATTTTAATTTCTTTTATTTTTTAAATATTTTGTTTAGATAAATCAATTCAAATTTTTTCAATTTTCAATTCTTTATTTGGATAAAGCAATTCAATTTCTTCCATATGCAAAATTACAATTTTATATTTAAAATAGATAAAATTTCAATATTAAACTTTATAGAAAACAAACACAAACTAATTTAAAATATTAATTAAAAAATATTTTCCAATTTTTAATAATTTAAAAATACAAAATATTGATAATTTTAACTAGGAATATTTTGTCTAACCACAATCAATGATGTTGTTAAACTGATATCAATCAAGACTATTTTTCGATCGACATCAAATAGGGTTATTTTGTCAAAGTATGCTGGGAATATTCGTCACCTGACGTCAACTAGGCTATTTTTCGGCTAACGTTGGTTGAGTCTATTTTTCAGCCAATGTTGACTAGGTTTCTTTACCAACGTCGGTTAGGGTTCGTTTGGTCGACACTCACTAGAGTCTTTTCGAACAACATTGACCAAAGTTATTTTTAGCCAATGTCAGTTTTGGATTTTTTGGTAGATGTCTTATGGGCTTTTTCAATCAATAAATAGTCCTTACTAATAGACGTCGGCCTAAAAAATCCTAAAAAAAGTTGACAAAAAATCCTACCCAATATCAACTAAAAAATAACTTGGTCGATGTTAATCAATAGAACCTACTAGACGTCAGTCGAAAAATATCATTGGTCAACTTAGACAAAAAAATCCCTAATCGAAGTTGGCTAAAAAATAGTCCTGACCAATATTAGACAAAAGACCCTAGCCAACATAGGCTATAAGATAGTTTTGACTGATGTTGACTAAAAAATAACTCTGACCAATGTCAATCGAAAAAACCCTAGTGGATGAAGACTGAAAGAACCTAGTCAATGTCAACTAAAAATAGTCATGCTCAATGTCAGTCAAAAATATCTAGTTGGTGGTAGCAAAAAAACTCTAGCCAACATCAACCAAAAAACCCTAACTAATGTGATTAAGAAATAGCTTTGGTTGATGTCAGTCAGAAAATCTTAGTCGATGTCAGCAAAAAAAAATATTAACCGACGTCGACTAAGAAAATCTAATTGGCATTAGCCAAAAAATCCTAGTTAACATCGACTAAAAAATAATCCTAGCCGATATTGGCTAAAAAAATAGTTTTGCCTGATGTTGGTTGGAAAAACCTAGCTAACATCGGCTGAAAAACCTTAGCAGGTGTCCACTTGAAAGTTAGTCATAATCAATGTCAGTAGAAAAAATCTAGCAAACGTCGGTTAAAAAGTCATTGGTCAACATCAACTGAAAAAACCTGAACAATAACGGCAAAAAAATGGCCGACGTTAGCAAAAAATTTCCATGACTAACGTCAATGAGAAAATAACCCTAACCAACATCATCTAAAAAAATTCTTAGTCGATATCAACAAAAGATAGTTTTGGTTGACATCATACAAAAAATTAATTCTGAATGAAAAAACTTCGGTCATTGTCAGTGAAAAATAACTTATGTCAATGTCAACTGTAAGAACTTTAATCACCGTAGTTGTGAGTGTTGAGCAAAAAAGAGTCACAAGTTAGAGTGAGCATCTCCAAAAAGATAATCTCAAATTTTTTTAATTTTTGAGAGAATTTGAAATCTCACTATTTTAATCAATCAAAATTATTCATAGAAATATAAAAAAATTAAATCTTCTTTCAAATATTCTATCCAAAAAAAACTATTTTATCATGAATTCTTTTAACTTTCTTCAAAAAATAAATTTTCTTGCTGAATTGTTTTGGATGGAAAAATTAAAGGGAAAGTAATATTTATTCGGAGGATTTAAATGTTCCCCCTTAAATAATCTATTTGGATGTTCTTTCAAAATAAATTTAAAGTTTTAACATTTTAAAACGGAATTTTTTTAATAAAAGTCTATATAAATTATATATTTTTAAAATATAAATGCAGAAAAAATATATATTCAAAATAAAATAATTTTGAAAAATAAAAATTATATTTTAAATAATAAAATTTATAAATGAATAAAATATAATTATTATAACTAAAATAAATTAACTGTTTTATTAAAATACAAATGTTTAGAAGAAATTTGGACATTTGAGCAAAATAAGAAATTTAATTGCTTTATCTAAATACAGTTTTCAAATTGAAGGAATTTAATTTTTTTATTCAAACAACAAAATTTAAAAATGAAAGAATTTCAATTGAAACAATTAATTGAAATTTCTAGAATTTAAAATTCTTTAAAATTAAAAAAAAAAATCCCGATAGACTTTTTCAGTCAAAGACAAAGGCTATTTACATACATCTTCTATTCATTAATTGAATGTTTAATTTAAAATTTATTTCAGTTCAATTGTAAGGATAGTGATATACATACATATCTTCTATACATTAATTGAATAATTAATTTAAAATTTATTATTCAATTTTAAGGATAATGGTATACATGCATGTTCTATATACATTAATTGAATAATTAATTTAAATTTATTTCAATTCAGTTTTAAGGATAATGATATGCATGCATCTTCTGTATACATTAATTTAATAATTAATTTAAAATTTATTTTATTTCAGTTTTAAGGATAGTGATATACATACATATCTTATATATATTAATTTAAAATTTATTGTTCAGTTTTAAGGATAATGGTGTGCATGCATCTTCTATATACATTAATTGAATAATTAATTTAAATTTATTTCAATTCAGTTTTGAGGATAATGATATGCATGCATCTTCTGTATACATTAATTTAAAATTTATTTCAATTCGGTTTTAAGGATAACGTTATACATACATATCTTCTATGCATAAATTGAATAATTAATTTAAAATTTATTGTTCTGTTTTAAGGTTAGTGATATACATGCATCTTCTATATACATTAATTAGTTTAAAATTTATTTCAATTCAGTTTGAAGGACAATGATATTAGTTGACTTTATATTAAAACAATTTAGAATTAAACATATATACAAAAACTTAATAGAATTTTTTTTCTTCAGAAAATTGTTAAAACAAGAATTATTTTTGGAAGGAAAAGGAAAATTGTTAAAATGATAATTTAACAACTGGCAACGCAACATAAGCAGCGTTTTGCAACAAATTGAACCGTTGATGCATTGAACACTACATACAATATTACAAGCGTTACAACGTTTGAAATATGAACACGTCAATAAACATTAATTTCCCACCATCAAATCTTGCCAAATATGATGATCCACCAACACAAGCACACTTTGATGACCCACCCTGATGTGCATATCCAAAACCATTAATTTTTTTCCTTTTTTTTTATTTTCTTCTAAGCCAGTTTTGACTTTCCAGACTTTTGCTCATTCATTCACGCGTTTTGTGTGTGTATATATACATGTACGTATTCGCGTGTTTGGAGTGAAACATATGTGCGGTGCCTGTGGTTGTTGCCTTGGCTGGTAAGCCTGGTATACACTACTGTGACACCCTATTTCACCTCACCGTCTCTTTATGTAAGACTTTCTCTCCTTTGATATGTATCTACAAAACCTATATAGATTCAATTTCCACTCAAGTGTTTTTTGCATTGTTCTTACACACTGATATGAACGAAATTTCGATGCTAATGGAAGAATAATATCAAAATAGTTAAGGAATTGTATGTAATTTTTGTTTTATTTTTCTTTAATTGTTTTTTGCATCTACGTTTTTTTTAAATTTTTAACACCCCCACCGCCGGTGTTGTTTAGTTGATGAAGTATATATGAATGAAGTTTCAAATATATTTTTTTTGACTCAGAAGTTTCAAATTTTATGTATAATAAATGAAGTTTCACTTTTTTTTTAGTACAAGATATGATTGGTCTGTTATTTATGTTGTGAATTTTATGGTTTGTCTGTAAAATATGATTCTTGTTTAGGCTTGTTCTCTAAGATTCTAGTCTGTGTGGCTATTATGCATGTTTTTCTTTTAAAATGTTGTGGTCTTTTTGAGATTTGATTTGGTATCCTCTGTCTGTGTTTGCGATTGAATTGGGTTTTATTTTGCTTGGTTTATAGTAAAAGTTGTGTTATATTGATTAGTCTTCTTTGACAGGGAAAGCTTCAGGAGGGGTTGTGATATGAAGAACTATTTAGAAATTGATAGGGCGAGGTTTGAAAAGAGGGGGAAAAAAATGTCCAAGAAGGTATAATGTTTCCCTATTTTTATTTGTTCAATATGAAATTTATTAATTGGGTATATGACGGTATTAAAATTTGTTCGCTTCAAAATTTATTTTGGATATATTTTTTATATTTAGGGTTCTAAGAAAACTAATGAGCAAAGTTTAATGGTCTCTCTGGAGACACACCTATACAGTTAAACTTGTGCAATTTATCTAACTCTTCATACAACAATTATTAGGTACACAACGAACTAAAACGTTGCTTTTGATAATTCATTCACATAGGAGCTCGATTGGTTATCTTAGATTGTCCGTCATTTTTGCTTGCATACTTAACATTAGTATTATCTAGTTAATTTGAGTGTTTCTTAGCTAGATGTTAAGAGGATGAAGCAAAAGTTTTCATTTTTCTGTAACATGTTGCCTCTGTGGCACTTTCACTAAATATTATTAATCCAACTCCTCTAAAATAGAATGAAAAAAAAGAAAACATACTGTGTGTATATATGGAGTTATTCAAATTTCAATAATTAACTTTTAATTAACGAGCTCGCTTGGCCAACAGGAATCAGTAGCAGCTTAACACAGAATCTGGGAAACAACATCCAAGTTTAGGGAGCTTTTCAATGGTGAAACTTCAGCCCTATGCCTTGCCAATGATGTACAGTTTACATACTCAAACCACAGAGAGAAGGCAAAGAAAATGCTTCAAACAACACCAATAATAGAATTAGCAGAAAGGCACAATGTTGCACATGACTAGGCTAATGCTCCTCCTGCTGATACCAGTTTTCACCAATACAAAGGTGAAACTCACGAAGGAAAAGGTAAGATTCATGCGCATTCACCAACAGTGCTAATAGAGGTCATGAAGAGCATCAACGCCTCAAACTCAAGGCCATCACTTTTGCATTCACAAGCTTCAAGCTTCTTTAGAGGGTCTAATCCAAACAACTCTTTCTAGGGTTTGAACTTCAATTGTTACCCTAGTCAGCATGGGGGATTTCCAAGGTTTGATAAGCCCAAATATGAGCCAAACACACGTCTTCAACAATGGTAAACTTCTGAAACAACAGACACAACATACTAGTACACACCCTTTAAATTTAGTTATCATGTCTTACAAAGAGGCGGTTGGCACGTTAAACCTATGGCTCCATTTCCTGTGCAAATGTCAAAGTCACTCTCAGCAGAGTTGATGCCTTCTAGCAACAACAGACTTATGGAGGAGATGTAGATGAGAAATAGTCATTGTAACCAGCCACAAGTAGGAGTAGTGATTTGCGAATGGAAACAAGCACGAGATGATGAAGATGATAATCCAGATAATGATGATGAAGACATAGACTTTGAGCTTTGACTGTGAGTTTGGTAGAATGTAGATTATATAAGAGGGCTCTTGGCTATTTCAAGGGCATTGACTCTCCTTTACCCGTAAGATTCCCTTAACTCTATCTTAATTTCTGTTAAACTTTTCCATCTGAGCATACGTTATGCTAGCCCAGCAATTTTTTTTTCTTAATTTTAATATTATTAGTTTCACTCGTGTTGTTGAACTTTTTGTGTGTCAAACTTGAAAAGACTGCACCAAGGTAGCATATTGTTGGTGTGGCACTAAGAGTGGAAATCAAGTGAAGAAATTTAGGGAATCCAAGGTAGCAGCTGCTGCTAGTACTGGAAAACTGGAATTGTTGAGGAACTTGGTAGCAGACCTACCTATTGGTTACTCGAAGAATAATTTTGAGTATTTGCCAAAGAAGTTTGATGTGGTGTACGATGCAGTAGGTCAGTTATTTAAATTCATCCTGTGATCATATGCTTTAGCTTTACACAAAGTTCTTCATGTGCAAACATAATATCTTGTTGAAATAATTAATGTCTAAAAGTACTATAAATATATTGATTCTGAACACAGGGCAAAGAGGGCATTGAAGGTTGTTAAAGAAGAGGTCATTGTTCAATAAAACGGAAAGGAAGTGATCATCTACATTCTATCGAGATCAAAGTCGAAGCTCCAAGTCTAGCTCTTCATCATCATTACCTTGATTATCAACTTCATCATTTTGTGCCTGTTCCTTTCCCGAGTGACTACTCCCGCTTGTGGCTGTTACAATCACGATTTCTCATCCACATCTCCTCCATATCTAAATCTACTGTTTGAAGGAGTCAACTCAACTAAGAGTGATTTTGGCTACTGCATGGGAAATGGACCCATAGGGTTTAACGTTCCAACCCCCTTTTGTAAGTCATGGTAACTAAAAGGGTGTGAAATAGTACGTTGTGGTCGTTGGTTCAGTACTTGTCCGTTGTTGAAGACTTTTGTCTAGCTCATATTTGGTCTCAACAAGCCTTGGAAATCCCCTTTGCTGGCATGGGGCACGAAATCCAAACCATACAGAGTTGTTTCGATTAGGCCATCTAGAGGTGCTTGAAACTTGTGAGTACAAAAATGATGGCCTTGAACCTGAGGCGTTGATGCTCTTCATGGCATCTATTAGCATTGCTGGTGAGGCACGTGCATTTTTCCTTTTCCTTTGTCAGTTCACCTTTGTTTTGGTGAAAACTGGTATCAGCAGTAAGAGCGATAGCCCAGCCATGTTCAGCATTGTGTCTTTCTTCTAAGTCTATTAATGGTGTTTTTAGAAGCACTTCCTTTGCCTTTTCTGTGGTCTGAGTGTGTACAAATGTACATCATTGCAAGGTATGGGGTTGAAGTTTCGCCATTGAAAAGTTCCCTGAAGCTTTGATGTTGTTTCCTAGCTTCTGTGTTTTGAGCTGCTGGTGCTTAAAATACTCAAATTGTCGTGAGTTGTGTAATGATTTGCTTTTGAAAAAGAACTAGTTATATGGATAGATTTTCTTTGATTATGTTTTGAAGTGTAGAATCTACGCTTTCCAAAATTCAATAATCTATTATAAAATCTTAAGTCGTGGGTGTGTATACATATCTCGTATGTATGTACTTGGGGTTTCCTACATCAACTTGAAATTCAAAAAGAACACGTGAGTAAATATACACCACGACATTAATTGAACAAGAAAAGAAATCTTTGTACTTCATCTAATTAAGTTTGTGTTAAATTGCTTGAATACAAATATATCAATTTATTGTTAAGATTAACTTGGGTTGAAGTGAGAGAATGGATTCCGTTCTCTTTCAATAATAAAAAATTACTCCCTAAGTTCCAGATTTTAGATTATAAGACATTTAAGATTTTGTCACCTATATGATGAAAAATATAATTAGTTTGTTGAATTTTAAAAAAATACTATATAACTTCTTAATATACTTTTTATTTCTTAAAAAATGACTTGTTTATTCTTCTTATATACTAGTTTCATTAAGTATTGATTAAAGATAATCTTAAAAATAAATATTTAATGCAAAACATTCATTTTGTAAAATTATATATATTTTGAAATAATTTTTTTTCTAAAACATCGTGTAATCTTAAAGAGAATAATAAATTAATAACCAATGATGACTTTTTTTATCATTACTAACATTCACCTTTAAAAAAATCAATTTACTATAATAACCAACCATTAACAAGGCAAAAGCCCGAACCTCTCCGCAGCAAACTATTCTTCTTTTTTATCATAAGAGCAAATTACTCTATTATACTAGATTTTACACTTGAATATACCAGTTCAATTAAATTATATATTTTTTATATTTATATTTATTATTTAAATAAATAATTATATGAATATCAATAAAATTAAATTTTAAAATATTTAGTAACATATTAAATATAATTTATATTAAAATTGAAAAATATAATTAATTATATTTTTATACTAGATGTTGTTTAAAAAAATTAAGTCTATTGAAATTTATTTCTTCATGTAATAATAATGATGCAATACCTGATTATATGTAATATATAAATATATATAATATAAATTTAAAATTATTTAAAATTGAGTATTCATTTTTGTTATTGTCAATACTATGTTTACATTATTTGAATTTTGGGCTTATAATTAATAGTTTTATTTTAAAATGATATTCTAATTATTTAAAGATGTTAGTTTTAATTATATGATATTGTTAAAATTTTGAATTGATTAACCTCATTAAGTATTTCTAGTATGATACTTCTATAACTATTAGTATTATTATTAGGGTCTAAATTTATATAAAAAATATAATATTAAAATTGACCTTTATATATATATATATATATATATATATATATATATATATATATATATATATATATATATATATATATATATATATATATATATATATATATGTGTGTGTGTGTGTGTGAATTTCAAAAAACAATTATCATTAATGCATGCAGTTCAGTCAGAAATTATCATTAACACAGTTGATGTAATTCTTTTTCAAAAACAAAGTTAAAGGGAAGTTTATATAAATATATATAGAGAGGGCATTATATATATATATATAGAATAAGAATCGAGATTATATAATCATATATAAAGAGTTAAAATTTAATGTTAAAAAATCACTTATAAGTAATTACATAATACTAAATCTTGATCCTTTGTGTTTTGTTCAATCCAAATTTACATTTCTTTTCTATAATATGACTTTTATATATAGAGACAACAATTTATCTATTTCAATGTCATTATAAAAAGTTTCTCAATAAAATACCCCACAAGATTTTCAATAAAAGAACTGAATGGCCTCCATCAAATTAAAAAATTATTTTAGCTTATGTTTACAAATGGTACATAATTCTGAAAATCCCGTTATACACTAAAAACACCTTTTAATTCCTCTTTTAAAATATATTGTTTTAAGTTCATATTAATCTAATTTTATTTACGGCTTTACGCATAAATATTTTTATTTAATATTGAAAATAACATAAAATTATCATGTTATATTTTTATTTTCTGAACAAACTCAAACTTGCACAAATCTTTTAAACATTAAAGCATTTTCATATCTACTTCGGACTGTAAAAGTTGTAAAGATAAAATTTGAGAGTATAATTACTTTCTTTCAATAAACATCAACGCCTATCCTAGCTAATGAGGTTATCTCACCTACAACATATATATTGTTTATATAATACAACATCACAACTTTTTGTATAATTACAACACACTTACTCGAACTTGTTATAACATCTACTATATAATTTTTCAAAATGAAATGCATAGTTAAGGACACAGAAGAATTGTCGCCAACAATCGTCCCAAAATGATATCATTTATTTGCAAAGTATTATTAAACATTCAAAGTTTATTTAGGTACAAGTCTGTTGTTGACAAGGTTATGATAATTTGGTACAAGCAAAGGTTGAAAGCATCAAATCAAGAACCTTATCAAAATCTGTCATGTCCAATGCCTATATATCTCAAGAAAGATAGCTCACTTCAACCCAAAGAGATATCTTTGCCAAAGAGATTGCTGATTCCCTTCCCAGGATCATTTTGTTTTACAATAGACTCTCCAACCAATATCTGAAAAAAAAAGTAAGAGTAAAAAATTGTGTCTGATAAGAGTAAAATAATGTGAAACATCTGCTGATTGTTGGTTTACTATAAGTGTTGGAAAATGTACTAAATATTATCTACATGTAACAAATGTTAGATAGTTGTGGTAACCTGAGTAATCCCCTTATATGGCACAGTTGGCAAATATATGCTAATGAAATTTAACAACTGTTTTACTCATTATTATTAAAATTGCAACAAACAACATGATTGCAAGGATATGGTTGTATATGATGAGTAATTTGGCTGACACCACTATATTCTGTATCATATGTTAGTAGCTCCAAAAATCCTGTTAGTACCTATATCGCTTTTACAATTTGCCAAAACTGCATGGCCGTGACACATTTTATGTGACTGACTCACATACAAGGTATTTAGAATTGTCATTGAGGTTGCTGTTAGGATTAGGAAGAAGTTGAATATTTCAATTACCATTTCCCAGGTGTTTAATTAGAGTAGAAATGTCATTGGCAATACTTACAGCTTTAACACCAGCTTCCTTAACATAGGCAATATCATCAGGGGTGAACAGACCAGATTCTCCAACCATCTAAACAAACCATATAAATCATCAGCATGATGTTGATATTCAAAATAAAATGATATTTCTTTCGAGTAGGTCTAAACAAAGGAAAGGCCACATACAGTTATGCCTCTCTCACGGATTATTTTGCCTCGCTCTCCTTCAAGAAGCTTCTTTGTGATGCTGATATCCAGCTCAAATGTTTCTGCAATCCCCAATATGAAAAAGCCACAGTTGATGAGTCAGATCCTCAAGTTTAAATATTCAGACATTGGGACAAAAGGATAAAATAAGTAGTAAATTATTAGCATTCTCAGCCCGGTGTGTGCATGACAAAGAAAACAAAGTAAAGGGAAAAAGGAAAAAAAAAAACGTAATAGTACTCTTGATTTTAAAAATAAAGGAACTTAATTTGCTAAGAAAAAGCTTAAAAAAACTTCGTACCCCATTGTCCAGAGGTTCTTCGCTATGCGAAGGTATGGGGGAGGGATGTTGTACACAGCCTTACCCTTGCATATGCAAAGAGGCTGTTTCCGGATTCGAACCCATGACCAACAAGTCACCAAGGCACAACTTTGCTAAGAAAAAGCTTCAGGGATTAAAATCCCACATAGTTCAAACTAAAAAGCCCAAAAGTACACAATTAAGCCAGAAAAAAATTGTTGCCGGAGGGAAGCAATAGCATAAAGTATACAGGTAAAAATACTTGTATCATTTCAAAGTTTTATGAGATCTAAAAGATTGTTGTTATAAGGTACAATTAGGATTTGAGAAAGTGATAATGTATCCATGTAGAAGGATAAGAAAGATGAAGAAGATTAATGAAGAAACTGGAAAAATATACAGAAAATGAAAGCAAAAGTAAAAATAAAAAACACATCCAACTGGAGAGGTACTGGAAAACAAGCAGATCAAACATCAAAAGGATTTAATTTGAAATACTATTACTAAGTGAAGCCAGATACCATTTCATCAAAAAAGAAAAAAAGTAGGAGGGGGGAACAGAGAGAGAAGAGTGATAAGACATACCAAGATTACGGTTGTTAATGCCAATAAGTTCAATCCCCTCAATTGCAAGAACACGATCAAATTCCCTCTCATCATGAACCTGTGAACAAGCAACATAAAATGTCAAAAAATCCTCGTGTTCATCAGGAAATAAAAGATTCTGCATGGTAGACCTATAATTATGGTGTAAGCACAGATAAGGAAACATAGCATACAGATTCGTCTAGAAAAATTATATTGACAACTTTTGTATCTTGACATAAGTACTGAATACAGACAAGGACTGCAGGTATCATAATCATCAAATCAGTCATGCGAATCCAAAGTTTTGATGAAGCTAATTTGGTTCGTGTCTGGTTCCAACATAGGCCTCGTCAATCTAAAGATTCTATACTATTAAATATAATACACTTTAATTCTTGCTATCATGTACAGAATCATTATATTAAAGAGGTTCCCAGTTTATACATTGCACTAATCAAAACTCAAAGTGGCCCACTTTAGGACCAAGTTTACACAAAATGGGATAAACTCAACATAACATGAGGACTAAATTCATATTAAACACCAGATGTCAGTAAGCTTAAAAAGTTTTGTTAATGTTGAAGTTGAATGTCATTCAAATTTAGGAAACAAATAAAAAAAGCACCAATCGTACCTCAACAAGTGCAGTCAATCCCAGTAATTTGCATATCTTGATCATGTATTTGATGTCAAGATCAGGCAAAACAGCAGCAATTAAAAGGACTGCATCTGCACCTTTAGTTCGAGCATAGTAGAGTTGCCATGCATCTATGATGAATTCTTTGCACAACAAAGGGCACTGCATATTTTGTCCAGAGTCATCAACATGGTCTACAAAAGGCATTAAATGGTATAATAAATCCAATATCAGGGACTATGCAATTCATAAAACAAACCTTTATGCCAGCCATTCTTATTGCCTCAAGATTTTCAAAGCTTCCCTGGACCAATATTAAGATAGAGTTAATTTTGTTGCAATATCACTTAGTACTGAATCAGCCAAATATTATCTAGCAGTACACGTAACAAATTCCAGGTGTGTTGGTCTACCTTAAAATACTTTTCATCTGTCAAAACACTTAGACATGCTGCTCCACCTTTCTCATAAGCTTTAGCAATTTCAACCTATCACAGAAACCTCTAAAATTGTGACATATACCATGAAGAGAAGAAATACAAACTAACAACAGTGTCAAATAAGTTGCTTGAAGGGCATGATACATTGGCTGATACAACAATACTAAGAGATCAAGATACTCAATGAGAAAACATAACATATTCCTGACTGATACAATAAATTTAGAACAGGTCCTTATTTACAGAAGATAAAATTAAAAAACTATAGGATTGACTTCATAAATGCAATAATTGTAGGAGTGAACAGAGAGTCTATGATAGATTTGAGATAAGGAATTTATTTTGATGGGCATGCATCTCAAAGGGGTAAAAAATTAATTAGGAGAAGCAAAAAGCTTGAGATGCAAAAAGGAGAAGAAATTGATATGCATCAAAAACAATTTAAGACCTATCTCTGCAAACATGACTCAGATCAAGCACTTATTCTATAACAGGTAGATTCAGGAAGCCAAATAAAAATAAAAAATAAAATTGAATAGACTAACTTTAACCAACTAGATGCAATTGGGTGTCAGTCACGAAGCCAAATAAAAATGAAATATTTTTTTTTATAAGCAAAGTAATTTATTGATATAAGAATGCTTGAAATGAGCACAAAAGGTGCCCACAAAAAGACTCTATACAAAACATGATGCTGCATAATATAAAGCTCAACAGCAAGCTAGACTAAAACAGACAGATATTCCCTGTCCCACCTAAAGGCTAAAAAACAGTCCAATAAAAGCTATACAACCTCACGAGTAAAACTCATCACTCGTGTGTCACAGGAATTATTACAATTAAAATTAGACACATCTCACAATTTTTTGTGTAGCCTGACATTAACAGTGTACCCATATAGTGTTTGTTTAAATGCCTATATAAGTAATCCCACTGACTTGATATTACACACTCATCTGCCAACATGTTGACGCCGCAATCTGACATTGAGCTAAGCTAACTACCAATTTCCATCTTTCCACACCAGCCATCCAAATATTTAAGCCTTTTATTTTTTTTAACACTCATCCCATCGAAACCTCCGAACAACTGATGCATCTTCATGACAGAGAATCCTTCCACCTCTGTGAACAACAACAACATCTTCACTCCAAACAACCTCCAACATCAACAGCTTCTACATTCTATTCACCAACACACAATACCCCCTCAAACCCCTTAACAGTCCTAAAATGAAATAAAAATTGTATAGACTAACTCTAACCAACAAGAAGAAATGGGGTGTCAGCCAGTTAAAACATTTCACACATTACATCAAAAACGAACTTCATAAAATTACAAATAAAGTAGAGAGATAACAATTCTATCCGTAAAAATGGTACAGGAAAACAACGCAAACTTACTGGATCAAAGTCTTCTCTCAAGATACCTCTACTTGGTGACGCTTTCTTCACTTCAGCAATCAACCCTGGCAGTCCAGTTCGTTCGTTGGCTGCCTTTAGAGCACCAATAAAATCCCTAGCAGGAGGTGCATTTTCGAGAGCTTTCTTCAGCACACCGAGGGGTTTTCTTTCTTTAAGCTGAAAATCACACAGTCCCCAGTAATACATTCAATCTATTTGGTTGGAAAAAAAAACATATATATAAAGAACAATAGAGCACCAAGAAAATCAATCACAATACATGCGAGACTTCTGTGTCTTTGTTCCACACAATCTCTTCCAAAATGTTCCGGGGAGTATTTCCCTCATTCTGCAACCTGAATTGAAAGGGTCCTACATAATGCAAAGGGGGTCCAGATGGTGGTCTTCTCCTTATTCTTATACCTTGGCTAGCTGCAACCTCGTTTTGGAACATTCCCACCTCCCACTCCTTAGTTTTCAGAGCCTCTGTCACAGATTCACCAGGTGTGGCTACTGTAGCTGAACCATCATTAGACTCCACCTAACTCAAAACCCACATGACAAAATCAACAAGCAGTCATCATAACATAAAATTCAGCATTCATACATCCCCAATTGAACCCAAATTATATACTTGCCCATTTCCATTATCACTCAACCCCCAACTCCCAAAACAAAAAACCGAGAGAGACCCATATTAATACATAAGAAGACACGATAAAAGGTTGCAAAATGATACAAAAAAAATCTCACCTGGGCACTAGCAGAAAAGGATGAAAAGGAGCTTCTTTTGTGGAAAAAAATGGCTTGGGATGGAAGAATAGAGGTTCTGGGTCTGGAAGAGTGGAATTGGGTGGTCTGAAAGGGAACCCTGAGAGAAGCCAAACCTTCCATTGAAGCAGCAGATTGAAGGAAGGAAAAAAAATGGGAGGAATATGGCAGCAACAAAAAAGAAAGATGAACCGGGTTTTGAAAGAAGAACACGCCGTCTATGTTATAGTAATAGTAGTAGTAGTAGTATTGAATTGGAGAAGAAAACTGTCGTCGCGTTTGACACGTGCGCACGCGCGCATTCAATTCCGACGCCACGGCGTGTTCATGGTTTTTCTGCACCGGCTGGGATTGGATTGGCACTTGTGAAGAGCTAAAAATGGCACAAAATTAAAATTGAAGGGCATTACTGTTAAATTTTATAGTGCATCAACGTCTTCTTAAAAATCAGTTTATAAGAGAATATAAGAGAATAGTCTATCCATTTATATGAGTACTTATTATGTTCATGAATTATATGATGTGAGACTATTTTTAACAATTACATTAATTTTGACCTGTGTCTTTTTTTTCACTTCCAAGTATTGCTCGTTTTATATTATGATCTGGATTTTGTTTTCATTGCAGCGGAGTACGAATACCTCTTAACTCACTGGATATTTATCTCATTTGTGATATGTAATTGTCTTTATCTAATAAAATTTTATAGGTGTGAAAATCAAATATGTGGATTCTCTCATTTCTTTTGTATCAATTTTTTTGGCTCTGCACTTTTTTTATATTTTAGAATTTTACTTTCATTAAAATTGATTTTCTGTACCTACCATGTAAAATATGGGTGGACTTTTCTGTTTAATATATCAATGCATACAACTTTGTTTATCGTTGTGTAAGAGACAATGAATGTATTAAAGTGTGAGGCTTTTTAAAAATCAAAATAAGAAAAAAGAAAGAGTAAAATAATGTTTCACTGTCCAGTGACAAGCTGCTGGACAGTTTTATATATATATATATATATATATATATATATATATATATATATATATATATATATATATATATATATATATATATATATATAATGTTTTTTTTTTAACTTTCTTGTTTACTCGGAGAAAGAGATTTTTCGTCAAAATCAAACTTAAATAATAATATCCAAACAATTCAATTTTAATTTCCACTAGTTAACCAATTGTATTGAATCACTTAATTTATGTGAATTTATGGTACATTAGTATATATTTTTATGAGAATTTTTTGGTACTTTTGTATTTTTTGGGGGGTACATTTTTTATGTGATTAATACTGCTTAAAACTAATGTTACATTTTTTATAGAAAAATATGAATTATATTATTATTAGCATATCAGTCAAAAAATTATTATTAGCATATCAGTCAAAAAATTATTATTAGCAGTTTATTGCCACACAGGTTTTAAAAAAATTGTTGTGAGAATTAGTGTGTATCTTTGAATGGATTATTAATCTACATTATTTTGAAAGATTAGTGATTCTAAAATCTTTTTCTTAACCAATTAATATATATTCTATAAAAAAATTCTGACAGTGTTCCTTCGTGAAATGAGAGTTGATCATCACAGAAATACAAAGATGACATTTATAAAATTCTAAATTCCAAATATTATCAGTGTTATACAATGAGAGACAAAAATAATTATATGATATTAAATAAAATTATCATATCGATAATCCAAGTGAAATTAAGATGAGATTTCTTAAACAAGATGTAAGGTATGAGTCGTGAAAAAAAAAAAAGACCAAGTTTCAAGCTGCTGGGTACTAATATGATGAACCTGAGTAAAGTAAACCATAAAGACCAGGAGAGTGGCATCATTGAAAATTTTATCTGCAGATTTTTGCTAAATGAAACAAAACGTTATTCTGCAAACGACAATAAACAATCATCATAAAGGAAGTCGAAAACAAAGTTAACATAGGATCAAAATAAAACTACAGTTTCAAGTTTCAACATTGTTTTTTCCTTCTTATCTTAAATCAAAACAATGTGTCAAGGTGCAACAGAGGATAAATAAAATTTTACATCTAAAGGAAGTAAAGATTCCTGAGACAAGAAAAAAACAAAAATGAAAAAAGAACTAAGATTGGTGGCATAGAATGATCTATTGATGAGGGAAATCTGTCTGCCTCCTTTTGCTTGACAACTTGAATTACTTTGGCGATAGTAGTTCCCTTAATCTTGCAGAGAAAACAAAGGATTATTTAGTTCATTCATTCAGCACCCTTTGACCAAGACACAAATTTCATCAATAACACAGCCAACATTTCACAAGTCACATCAGGCAAAATACAAGATTAAAAGAGCATTGAATTACTAACAAAACTCAGATTATCTATAAAAGCTTTTCAAAGAATGTAGAAATTCCATAAAAATGTCCTAGACAAAAGTTGATTACATACTCTCATTATAGAAAGAGTGTCAAAGGCTCCCAAGGGGATAGATATGCGTAAGCTCTCTTACACTATTACACAAGTACCAATAGTGTAGTTCCTCACCAAGATGTTTGAATATGAAATCATATCGCCTTATTGTCATGTATGTTCGTTTGAAAATAACGGCAGTAGAATTTATCTTAAGAAAACCATTTTACAATGCAATCAATCAACTCATCTACTTATTTAGTGTATCAGACAAATTTTACGATTTACATCAAAAGCAATACCATTCAAAATAAGCAAAAACAACATAAACTATAACAGAGTCATAAAAAAGAAACAAAAGTCACCTGCCAATTAAGGTTGGTAATTAACAATGAGCAAGCATTCATGATAAGGGAAAAACTAGCATAGTTATACACCCTTAAAACAAATAGAGCGATCATAAAGTTCACTGAAATATGGTGTGTTTGATTTTAAACTCAATCAAGTTTAACGTCAATGCTTCATTAGACATGGATTCATCTTGAGCACCCATCAGGAAGCCAGAATCAAAGAAAACAAACATACCACATAAGAAGAAAGTTAAGCTGGGGATCTTCTAAAGTATGATCTGATAAGGACGAAAACAGCAGACAAAATACAAGTTGATCTTAATTTGTAAAATATTCAGACAAACAAACTTTCTTTCTGTCATTAATTAAACAATAGTCCTAACCATTCCAATTCATCACGCTTCCTTGACACGCCATAAAATGAATTCAAACAGACCACCCTTGATTAACTTACTTATTTTCAATTTTACTGTTTATAAAATATCCAAACAAGAGACATGGTAACTTTATTCTGTTCTACATTGATCCATTTCGCTTCGCTTATTCCTTACTGTTTACACATCCTTTATACATCAAATCAAAGCCATATTCACTTCATATCAAGTTGCTAATGTTACATGCAATCACGAGAAAATGAAGCTAACAGCTGAAACAATACTTCTTCTCAATCAGTCAACCAAAAAAGGCATTCGAATGAATGTTTAAAACCATTTACACAAAAACTAAAAATTCAAATCGAAATCTGTGATTTGAGCAGATAAAAAACAGAGAGATCCAAGTAGCCAAAAAGTAGAATATAAAAAAAAAAACATTTTTGTGTGAAGAAATATAATTTACCTAACCAGATCCGACGATGATGTTGTTAATTGGAATGAAAATGAGCTTCACGAAGAAACCGACGAATCCCATCACGACGAAACCAATTGCAGTACGGACGGCAACCTTGGAGAATTCTAAAATACAAAAAAGAATCGGAAAAATAAGGATCCACAACTCGAATCGAAGTGGAAGGGAAGAAGGAGAATTGGGATTAGGGTTTCACCTTTGCGATCGGGTTTGTGGCAGCGCTTCACGAGCCTCACGCTGTCCTTTGCGAATTCTCTCAGCGGATCGAACACAGAATCAATGGCGTCCATTCTCTTTCTCTTTCTCTGTCTCCCAAGCTTGGATTTGAGAATTAAAATGGGATTCGATTTTTTGATGAAAGAGTTTTACTTTTATATATATATATATATATATATATATATATATATATATATATATATATATATATATATATATATATATATATATCACAAAACGTGCGTTGACTGTAGAGTGGACATGCGGCTAAATCCGTCTCCCCAAGTTTACAACAACTTATGAGTGTCCCCAAAGTCCACATTATTGAGGGTTTGTTATTTTTTTAAGTCTGTATTCATCTCACATAGTTATCGGATTTGACAAAAAAGTTAAAAAAGAAAAACAAGTTACATTTGACAAAAAAAGTTAAAAAAGAAAAACAAATTTTAAATTGTAAAATTTGTTCAATTTTAAATCATTTTAAAAATTAACCACGAGTTGCCTAATGAAAAAAATTATTTGCTGAAAACAGGTTCAAAATATTATTTATATGTCGTGGGGGTTAGGAGTTTCGCGTGTAGCTCACAAGTCCAAACTCGTTTGTCCAACTTTAGTTGAGTTTATTCATTTATAATAATTATTTAAAAAATTATTTGAATAAATAGTCATTTTTATCTCTAAAAATGTAAGACGTTAACAAATTTATCTATGATAAATTCAAAAATAAAATTTAGTCCCAAAAGTGTACAATGTGTGACAAATTTATCTCATCATTAAGTCTTTCATTAATGTTAAGTGTTGTGACTACGTGGCACCTATAGATTGTTGAGATAGAATTGGCACTGGAAAGTTTGTGCTTAGTCGGACTTCAATTGCAGCTTCGACCTATCTTTTCCTACACCCTCGTCGGTGAGCCTCCGCACATAAACAACACAAACACAACTGCATCATTAGTTGGATTTTGTAGAACGTAGTTGTTATTATCTATGTCATCTCTACCTCTCTCCTGTAACCATAACCAGATTTATAAACAATCAAAAACCTAAACAATATAAATCTGAGACCTAAAATCGAAACCCCAAAACAGAGGATAATACATAATCCGAGACCCAAAATACAAACAACAAAAATATAAGACCAAAAATCAAAATCCAAAATTTGAGATCAAGGTTGTTGGCCAAGATAGTGTTATGATAAAATAATTGATAGATCAAGTGACTAAGGGTTGCAACATTTAGAGATCAAAAACGAGAAAATGGTGGCTTAATGCAAGGAGCAAAAGTGCTTAATACAAGTGATTGTTAACGGCGAGGGGCATGAGAACAACCATGGTCGCGCTTACATAGGTGACTTGGGGTTTCGATCTTATTATTTATTTGTCTTTTTTTTTCATTTTATTTGCACATCTCTTGTATTGGTTTGTATTGTTTTAATGGATTGGGTTGACAATGGTATCATCATTGAATGGTGGTTGTCGTAGAGTGTCGACAACGTCCATGTGTTTTTCGGTTTGAGAAAGGAAGGTTACGATTTCTAGATCTAAAAAAGGGAGGATGGAGGCTCCAATCCGAATCAATACACTTTAGAATCTCGATGGAGACAATGGCAAGCAATAAAGGCCACGTGAGCAAATTTTTTTTGACATTTTTTTGTCTCGATGTTTCACATAAACTTATCCATTAACATCAATAAAACAAAGTTAATAAAATGATGAATTTGTCATATTTTTACTCTTGCAAAAACTTTTTTTTCTTTTAGAAACAAATTTGTAAGCGGCCTATATTTTTAGGGACAAAATTTGTTATTTACCAAAATTATATATATATATATATAAAAATATAGCTTTTATTCATTAATAATATAAAAAAATAAGATTCATTTAATGATAAGAATAAAATAAAAGTATAATAAGTTTTTATCATATATTATGTTATTATATATAAGAAAAATAGAATATGTATTTTTAGTGTAAAAAATCTTTTGACATTGATGTATAGCAAAATTTAATCATTTAATCATATAAAGTTAATTATTAAATAATTATTTTTAAATAAAAAACTTTTAAAAAAAGTTAAATAACGTCTCATTTTTTACAGCACTCTCCTCTATTAAACTCCTTGTCTCAATAGTCAAAATCCTAAATTCCATTTTTTTTCAGCCACTTTCTTCTATTCTACTCTCGTCTCAAAACCAAAGCAAGACATTTTTTTCATGACACCCTTCTGTACTCCACTTTCCTCTATTCATCTCATATTTCAACCCTTTTTTTCTATCTACTATTCATTCTCTTATGTCAAAACTCAAAATTTTAACCACTATTTTTATTCTAATTACATTAATCAGAATAATCACATTTCCTAATTAAAGTATAACTTCCAAACATAGAGAGGAAATAAAATAGTGACACGATTTTAGATAAAGTCAAAGTGCAGCACAATTCATTGATTCTCACACAGGCAACATATAGAAGAAATGAAAGAATTAACATATTCGATGAAAATCGATTCCACCGATTTGAAGCTACCATTCGTATACATTACCAAAGAGAACTTTAAAATATCAAGAAAATCAACAGAATCGATGAAAATTAAATCATTATAGATGAAAAAAATAATGGGAGGGTTAAGCAGAATAGGGTAATTAGGAAAAAATAGTGGTTAACATTTTGAGTTTTGACATAAGAGAATGAAGAGTAGCTAGAAAAAAAAAAAAAAAAAAGAGGGTTCGAAATATGAAATCAATAGAGAAAAGTGGAGTAGAAAACGGTGACATAAACAAATGTTGACTTTGGTTTTTTTGCCATTAATTAAGAGACCCTAATTCCTCATTTTTTTTGCCACCCTCTTCTATCCTATTTTCCATCTCAAAACCACAATCCTTGTTTTTCTCGGCAACATCCTCTTCCCCACTCCCCAATCTCAAAACTCTAACCCCTTATTATTTTTTTAACAAAATATGTTTTTGATATTTGTAATTTCAGTCAAACTTGATTTTGATTTCTGTAATTTCAAATCAATCAATTTAATCTCTAATACTTAAAAAAAATAGATGAATTTTATCCCTATTTAATTGCCGATAAAAAAAACTATTTAGTCTCCAAATCATCAATGTATAGAAATTAAGTGCACCTATTTTTAAGTATAAAAACCAAATTAATCAATTTAAAACTATAGAAATTAAAATCAAATTTTGATCGAAAGTTTAGAGAATAAATTTTTTTTTTTTTTTTTTACTTTTTTGGACCACTTGCACTCCACTCGCCCCATGTCATAAGTCATAACCCCAGCTCCTTACTTTTTCTGGCCAGTATCCATCTGCCCTTTTCTGGTCATTCTCTCCTCTGCTCTTTTCCATCTTAAAACCTTAACTTCCATTTTTTCTAGACACTCATTCATTCTACCTTACTTCTCTTTTCTCAAAATTCAAATCCCCCATTTTTTTCCATCTTACTCTGTCCCACTTTCCCATCTCCAAACTCAATTTCTTATTTATAGGTTATTATTTTTAATTAAAATAATATAATTGATGTGGTAAAATAAAAAAAACTAACTGATTTACAGTTTAGAATAATTTTACATTGATAGTCTATATCTGTTCAACTCTAAAAGTAATAGATAATTAAGTTGTTATATAATATATGTAAATGTTATATACAGGAAGAGAAAGAGGGGAATTTTGTATTTTTATATTATTTTAAAATAAAATATAAAATAAAAGAGGAAATTGGAAGGGGAAATTCAATAGAAAATAAAAGTGAGTAATTAATTTTATAAAAATAAAAGTATACAGTTAAAGGGAAATTTAACAAAAATAAGTGAAAACTAAAAATTCCTATCATCTTTATTAGTAATATATATATATATATATATATATATATATATATATATATATATATATATATATATATATATATATATATATATATATATATATATATATATATATATATATATATATATATATATATATCGAAAGTAAAAGGCATGATTATCTTATTATAAACAGGGAGTCAAAATTGCACAATTTAACCTATTATTTAATATTTAATGTTCATTATATAATTTGTTTTATAATGTAAGTCACATGAAAGCACAAAAAAGAGGGTTAGATAATATTTTAAATTTTTTTGGTAAATTTTCCGAATCATTAAATCATCTTATAAGTAGACTATGCTCAAAACTTTTATAAAAACAGTTTAAATGAAGATTTGATAATAACCTTTTCACACTTAGACAAACTTTTTTTATCAAACATAAACTCTATGAAAACCTCAAATATATTTGTAAAAGAGATAAGGAAAAAGATAACTACGCAAAGATTATTTTATATTGATTCGTTTTAACTCAAGACTGCGTTCAAGTATTGGTATATTTCTACTAACTCAAACATTTTACAAGTACTAGTATTATTTTGTCAATGCCTCTTTAGACTCAAGATGTGTATTCCTTTACTTTCTTCTCCAAGCAACTCACCATATTAACTTTCTTAGAAAGGCTCTTCAGGTTTCAACCATTTTCGCTTACAAAAAGTTAGGAGTAAAGACTCATTGACTATATTGTCTTAATTATATAAACGAATGTACAACTTATATTCTAGTCTCTGTCTAATGACGATTAGAATATATCTCCTTTTGAGCCGACAATTCTAAATCATTGAGTAAAAACGAGAGTTCAAGATAATATTGGAAATTGGGGTTTCACAAGCACAAGTTACACCATAACCCTAGCTTGGTAATTTAGCAAGCCATTAGCTCTCCCCTCCCCTCTTCTCCTCTCCTCCTCCTTTTCTTTTCCTCCATTAAGATTATTTCCCTCGTACTTTGAATCAAACAATTTTTTCAACCTTCCCTTTCTCTGAGTTGTTAGTGAAAATAGTCCCTAATAACTTCCAATTTTATGCCTTTGTCCAATAGTGGAACTGGTACCACTTATAAATGAAAGTTTACAGCTAAGCCTAAAATTTTTTCATTTGTAGTTAGTGCATTTTGCATGCTTTGAGTTTGAATTAAAAGCAATGCAGATATTACTTTTGTTGCTTTTATATTTTTCTGAGTGATTAAAAAAAGGCCAAGTCTCAAACTGTTGGGTACAAATATGATGGACCTGAGTAAAGTAAACCATAAAGACAAGGAGAGTGGCATCATTGAAAAATTTATCTGCAGATTCTTGCTAAATGAAACAAAACGTTATTCTGCAAAGGCCAATAAACAGCCATCATAAATAAATTCGAAAGCAAAGTCAACATAGAATCAAATCAAGTTTCAGGTTTGACCATTGTTTTTTCCTCCTTATCCTAAATCAAAACAATGTGTCAAGGTCTAACAAAGGATAAATAAAATTTTACATCTAAAGTAACGCTTCCAGATATAAGAAAAAACAAAAATGAAAACAGAACTAAGATTGGGGGCATAAAATGATCTATTGATGTGGGAACTCTGTCTACCTCCTTTTGCTTGACAACCTGAATTCTGAGGCAATTGTAGTTCCCTTCATCCTGCAGAGAAAACAAAGGGTTATTTAGTTCATTCATTCAGCACACTTTGATCAAGACAAATTTCATCAATAACACAGCCAACATTTCACAAGTCACATCAGACAAAATACAAGATTAAAAGAGCATTGAATTACTAACAAAAACCAGATTATCTATAAAAGCTTTTCAAAGAATGTAGAAATTCCATAAAAATGTCCTAGACAAAAGTTGATTACTCTCTCATTATAGAAAAAGTGTCAAAGGCTCCCAAGGGGATAGATATGCGTAAGCTCTCTTACACTGTTACACAAGTACCAATAGTGTAGTTCCTCCCCAAGACGTTTGAATATGAAATCATATCACCTTATCTTAAGAAAACCATTTTACAATGCAATCAATCAACTCATCTACTTATTTAGCGTATCAGACAAATTTTACGATTTACATCAAAAGCAATACCATTTAAAATAAGCAAAAACAACATAAACTATAACAGTCATAAAAAAGAAACAAAAGTCACCTGCCAATTAAGGTTGGTAATTAACAATGAGCAAGCATTCATGATAAGGGAAAAACTAGCAAAGTTATAAACCCTTAAAACAAATAGAGCGATCATAAAGTTCACTGAAATATGGTGTTTGATTTGAAACTCAATCAAGTTCAACGTCAATGCTTCATTAGACATGGATTCATCTTGAGCGCCCATCAGGAAGCCGGAATCAAAGAAAACAAACATACCACATAAGAAGAAAGTTAAGCTGGCAATCTTCTAAAGTATGATCTGGTAAGGACGAAAACGGCAGACAAAATACAAGTTGATCTTAATTTGTACAATATTCAGACAAACAAACTTTCTTTCTGTCATTAATTAAACAATAATCCTAACCACTCCAATTCATCACGCTTCCTTGACACGCCATAAAATGTATTCAAACAGACCACCCTTGATTAACTTACTTATTTTCAATTTCACTGTTTATAAAATATCCAAACAAGAGACATGGTAACTTTATTCTGTTCTACATTGATCCATTTCGCTTCGCTTATTCCTTACTGTTTACACATCCTTTATACATCAAATCAAAGCCATATTCACTTCATATCAAGTTGCTAATGTTACATGCAATCACGAGAAAATGAAGCTAACAGCTGAAACAATACTTCTTCCCAATCAGTCAACCACAAAAGGCATTCGAATGAATTTTTAAAACCATTTACACAAAAATTAAAAATTCAAATCGAAATCTGTGATTTGAGCAGGTAAAAAACAGAGAGATCCAAGTAGCCAAAAAGTAGAATATAAAAAAAAAAAAAAAACATTTTTGTGTGAAGAAATATAATTTACCTAACCAGATCCGACGATGATGTTGTTAATTGGAATGAAAATGATCTTCACGAAGAAACCGACGAATCCCATCACGACGAAACCAATTGCAGTACGGACGGCAACCTTGGAGAATTCTAAAATACAAAAAAGAATCGGAAAAATAAGGATCCACAACTCGAATCGAAGTGGAAGGGAAGAAGGAGAATTGGGATTAGGGTTTCACCTTTGCGATCGGGTTTGTGGCAGCGCTTCACGAGCCTCACGCTGTCCTTTGCGAATTCTCTCAGCGGATCGAACACAGAATCAATGGCGTCCATTCTCTTTCTCTTTCTCTGTCTCCCAAGCTTGGATCTGAGAATTAAAATGGGATTCGATTTTTTGTTGAAAGAGTTTTACTTTTATATATATATATATATATATATATATATATATATATATGCACGGAGATTTTTACCTAATCACAAAACGTGCGTTGATTTTATTCATTAATAATATAAACAAATTAACAAAAATGATATAAAAAACATTATTCATTTAATGATAAGAACAAAATAAAAATATAATAAATTTAAGAAAAATAAAATATGCATTTTTAGTGTAAAATGTTGAACGAATTACACTAGGTTTTGATGAGATTAAGAGTTATTATAGTTGGATCTCATCCATGAATTTTTGTCTGACCTTAACCATCACAGTCCCCTTGGAGGAGAGGAGCACACCTATTCTGATGGTGGACATCAAGAGAAGGGAGTTGGAGTTGCAAAAGGGAGCGATCTGCGAAAGCAACCAGGGATTTGATGCCGTAAGATCTACCAAAAAAATGAGAGATTTGCAAGATTTTCAATCCTATCTGTTTAAAAGCATGATCTGGGAACTTTTTTTTAACTTTCGTTTAATACTTATTTATTTTATGTAGTTTCTAAATTTATTTTTTTAGTTTCCAGCGTTAGTAAGTAAAATTTTTATTTCTTAGAAATTTATATTTTAATTCTCAAAAATTTTATTGTTAATTTTTTTTTTAATTTTAATTCTGTTAGTTAAAAAAATTTAACAACAAAAGATTCTTAAGAATTAAATATAAACTTCAGAAATTAAAATTTTCATTTATTAAATTTGAAAAATTAAAAAATTTAATTTATTAACTATAGAGATTAAAATAATAAGTTTTAAAATTATAACAACTAAATAAATAATATTATTGATGTTTCCAAATAACATTTTTTATTTCTAAATGTGCTAAATAAAGTGTTTGTTCATTCAGAGCTCTGTTTAGATTTGTGTTGATGATTTATTTATGTTGTTTATTATGTGCATTGAAACTGCGGTTTTGAAGCTTTCTTGAGGTGTTCTTGAACTTATGGTTGAAAACAAAAACATCAAAGTGAAAACGTGTCATTTTGGACAGAAATTTTCATTAAAATACATGAGCACAACACATGACATCCTAGGGTTAACATAACTTTTGTATGTGTAATAAATTTGGTTTCGCTAGAGAGATCCAATATCGATTGAGCTTGAGTGTAATAAGTTCTATATTGGGAAAGACAAGAATAATTTGCTCTAAAATCTTTTAACATATATGTATAGTAAAATTTAATTGTATAAAATTAATTATTAAGTTATCTTTTTTAAATTAAAAACTTTCTAAAAAAGTTAACTAACCTCTCATTTTGTAGCACTCTCCTCTGTTCAACTCCTTGTCTCAAAATCCTAAATTCCAATTTTTTCAGCCACTTTCCTCTATTCCACTCTCTTGTTTGAAAATCAAAGCGAGCAGTTTTTTATGTTACCCTTCTGTATTTCACTTTCATTTATTCATTTCATATTTCAACTCCCTTTTTTTTTTCTAGATGCTATTCATTCTCTTATGTCAAAACCCAAAATGCTAACCGATACTTTTTTTCTAATTATCTTATTCCGATTCACTCCCCCTTTATTATTTTTTTTTATCTATAATGATTTATTTTTCATGATTCTGTTGATTTTCTTGATTTTTTGAAGTTCTCTTCGGTAATGTTTAGGAATTGTAGCTTCAAATAGGTGGAATCGATTTTCATAGAATATGTTAATTCTTTCATTTTATCGTATATGCTGCCTATGTGAGAATCTTTGAATTGTCTTCTTGGTGGAAATAAACGTGTATGTTTAAGATTTAATTTATCAAATTATTAATTTTAGTAAAAGAATATTTTTTATTTTATTATCATATTTATTATTTTATTAAATTGTTAATTTGATAAGGTTTTGATTAAAACTAGAGTTATTATTATGATAGAGATTATAATAATGAGAAACAAATTATTAATAATTATAATTTAAATTTTTTTTGATCGTGAGATAATTGTTAATAGGGCATCAATATTATCATTAATATGTATAGATCAATATGTATGGGATGATCTTTATTGAATAAAGATTAATAAATTTTATTTATTAAATTACATATATAAATGATATATATGTGAATGTTCTTATTAAAATGACTCAATTGAAAATTTTTAATGATTAATATTACCTTAACATTTGAATAAAATGTTCTCAAGAATAAATATATATATATATATATATATATATATATATATATATATATATATTTACCTGAGATTATTATAGTAATTAATAAGTTATTTATTATATTTTAATTTCGAACACTATCTTAAGACATTAGTTAAATAAAGATTGGATATGATTAAATGCTTATAGAATTAATGATTAATCAAAAAGAAATTCATCAACTCTTGATAATGAGTTTAAACTTTATAATATAATTAAAACCTTGGCTAGGAAAATAAACGAAAGAAGAAAAAAATTTCTTAAATTATTTATTAATAAATATAATGTGTTAACTTATTAAAGTATGATAATAATATTATACTCTATAGTTAGTCTTGAATGGTAAATGATGGAATGAAATATTATATTATTCTTCTAATAGTTCTTGAAGGCAAAAGATATTACTTCATACTTTTAAGAGTGTTGTTAGACTCTTATCTTGATTAGTAGATTAATTATGATAAATTTAGTATCAGTTTAGTATTAAATCTATATAATCACACACAAATGAGTCTTTCAATCTTTACAAAAAAATAATTAGTTTGATAATTAAATTAGAAAATTTAATGTAAGTAAATATATAATTTAGTGGAATACTATTATATTTTTTACTAGCACCAAAAATATAATTAATACAAACCAATTATATTATTTTATATATGTGTTTATAAATGTGAAAGTTGTCCATATAAAATAAGAATAAGTTTCTATTGCTATATATATCAAGAAATGTGTTTATAATTAGTCAGGTGATTATTTGAAAATTATATTTGTTATATATCAAGAAATTTCTTAACATAACAATATATGAAATAATTTTTATTTTTAAATATAAAGACAAAGAGATATGAAATTATTTAAAATAAAATATTTATTTTTTGAAAAGGCCCAAATTCATATATTTTTAATATTATAAATAGATACATGTAAACTGTCACACTATTAAAGAAAATTTGTTGTTCAAGACTATATATCCAAATACACATTTATTTATTTATTTATTTATTTATTATTGTAGTATATTTTAAATGAAAATTAAATAAATTATAATTTTCTATTATAAATCTATTTTTTCTTTATTTATTATTGTTGTATTATATTTTAGATGTAAAATAAATCCTAATTTTCTATTATTGGAAACACCTCTATCAAACTATCATTTGCACTATAATTTTAACTATAATTATGTGACTATTGTATTTTCTCTTTATGTCTGGAAGTTATACTTTAATTAAGAAATATGATTATTCCGATTAATGTAATTAATCTGAATTTTTATTTGATGCAATTAATCGGAATGGTACTATTTGAAAATACAAGTATTATTTTGCCAATGCCTTTTTAGACTCAACATGAGAATTCCTGTACTTTCTTCTCCAAGCAACTCACCATGTTATAACTTTCTTAGAGAACCTCTCCAGGCTTCAACCATTTTCACTAAGAAAAGGGTAGGGGTAAAGACTCATTTACTATATTATCTTTGTTTGATTTTCACAATTCTTCCTTGATACTTATGATAACCTTCGGATTGTAAGTGTGTTTTGTTCGTGCTACATGAAAGATATATAAGCATGCATATTCACCTATATTGGTAGGAGGTTGCTAATAGCAGAATCAGGGCTAAGTTTACGACATCACATATTTATTTTGCGAACCTCTGCCATAGTGACCAATACTAAATTAAAATATAGCATCGATCCACAAGCTTGGTCAGCACTAATATAAAAGATAACGTTGACTATCGTAACGTAGCCTCTATTTTTCATCAACATTAATTAGCAAGCAGTGAGCCTTTTAATACTCTCTTTGTTGCATAATAATCATTATTTAATATTTTAAAATAAATTAGAAAATAATAATTTTTTTAATGTAATATTAATTATTTTTTACTTATATTTCTTATAATATTAAAGATAAATACCAAAAACTAAAAATGAATTAATATGATAATAATGTTAATTTTATAAAATTGTTTATTTTTTATTTTTTTATTGATTTTTTTTATCTGTACAAAATAACTAATACACGTGAAGACAAAGTGAGTTCATACTGAAAATGCTTATGCAAAAATGTTTTAAACTATAACCTACATTTGCATGCAAAGGCTAAAATAAAAAATTTGAGAAATTACTGTCTTAAAAAAAGATGATATCTATATATAAGTCATTTGTAGAAAGGTTCTTCTAAAGTCTAATTGCTACATACTCAAGAATAGAAAACATGTTTCTTCAGATCACAATGTACCCACACGTACTCACATCTAAAATGTTTGACATAATCAGAAATGCAGGTGTAAAG
Organism: Glycine max; assembly: GCF_000004515.6. NCBI lineage: Eukaryota > Viridiplantae > Streptophyta > Magnoliopsida > Fabales > Fabaceae > Glycine > Glycine max. Next base: position 46,418,107 of record NC_016089.4, on the reverse strand, counting down.
AAACGAAATTCTAAATTATATACAGACATGCATGAGAACAAAGGAAGTATGAGTTGTTACTAAAAAAAAAACATTAGTAAAAACTCATACTTTTGTTTACTTACTTGAAGGGATTATTATGTGATAGTCGACTTTAAAAATACCTTCAGTATACACAAAATAAAGAAGCTTGGTTACTTGTAAAAGGATGGATTATTAATTTGAAATGTAATTGTATCAGATCCTCTATCAAAATGTTTTTTTATATACTAAAAAATAAGCTATCATAAGAACAATACATGTAGCAACGAATCGTTAATGAACCTAGCTATAGCTAATTAATAGTCATCTCCAGCTTGTGAGCTGCATTAATGTCTCATTTCTACCCGTGGATTTTGACTTCACTTCTTCTTTTAAAAGAGTAGCATTTGAAGAGGGGGAAAATTGTAAATCTGTGATGGTCATGGTGTCAAATTTCACAGGAGACTGTAACACAACTAACCTGGGGCAAACTCGTTGATTTTCATCACTATTCATCACTCTTCTTTCTTTAGTCTAGTTTGAATCAGTCAAACTTTTCCAAGAAAAAGGCATCCAAGAAAACCCTAATTTTGGATTCAACAAAACAAAGATCAAGTCAATTACCTCTGAATTCAAGAAACAAGCAGCAAACACGTGCACACAGTCAGAGAGACATATAGGGACAAAATTGTTAAATCCATGTGTGAAAAGGATGGAACACAATGTCAAAATTAAACAAAACCCTGTTTGACAAGCTTTAATTAATCGCGTACAGAATTCCAGGCATTTCTGTCGTTCAATGTCTCTTGTTCCCAATCCCAAACACCTCAAAAGTTTATTAGCAAAAGCCAGTCTAGCAAATGACATGTACATGACATAACCTTTCAATTTCGTGTTCGTGTATTATATATGCAAACTGTGATGGCATGTATTCAATTTACCCTATAAAAAACATTCCAGTTTCTATTCATGAAAATGAATTATCATTTCTATACATATTTTTAATTTAATTTAATCAAAATACATGGACATTTACATCATTTTTTAATCCTATAGGAGTAGCATTATATGTTATGCATGACAAAACTATTGATATATGTATTGTAATGATTTTAAAAGATACAATTGAGATAATTTTAATTAGTTTATAATCTAAAATTCTTTGCACCAATAATATATCAAAATTATTATTTTTATTTTCATGCAAATACACATTCTTATTCACACACACACACACGTTAATTTAATATTCAATTTTTCAATTAATATTAGGAACAAAAAGATATATATTTTAAAATTACCATCAAAATAATCTTATATCAAATCAAAATTATTTAAAACTTTCCAAAACCTGAAATGTCAAATATATGTATTTTAGTATCTCAATTTATATTTTACATAATAATAAAAATTCTATAAATCAAATCAATATTAACTTACATACATATTTTTTTTAATTAATTGATTAATTTTTACATGTACTATATTCATATCTATCCAGGCAATGGACCAGGTATTTGCAAGTTGTGTTATATAAAGGAATATTCGTTCAAACAAACAAGCTAAAATGGTGATTTTTTTGGAAGTTAATCCCATTTTGACAGTGAGTTGATAAATGCTCTAAGTTGATTAAAATTGATTTTTTTAAAGAGAAATTAAAATTAAAGAAAAGAAAATAAATGTCAAATAACTAGAGACAATTAACTTAATTAAGAATATCAACAGGGAAAATGAAAGTCAACAACTTCCTCGGGCGTAATGTTTGCCGTATAATTCTGAAAAGGATTAATTAGCTCTTGCATACCTTCTACCACGAACAAGAATTTATATATGCATAAAAAATCTAAAGTATAGTGCAGCATTTATTACTGTTTTTTTTTTATATAGGAATTAAACAAAATTGATATGAAGATTTAGAGGAGTGTTATATATAACCTTGCACCATGATGATGATATAAGTAAACAGAGAAGGTTAAGACAATAATAAAGTACTTTATTCTTTTCTTCCCCACATTTTAATTAATTAGAATGTACTGATAATGGAAATAATTTTTATACTGTGATTTAATTAAAAATTATTATTTTGATTATGTAAAATTGTTTACATTGATAGCATATGAATGTTAAAATTTCCCATCATTTAAGAAAATCATTTTTATGTATTTAACTATTTGCTTGAAATTATGGTAGGGGATGAGCAAATTCTAGGGGGGTGGGGGGGAGGAGGAGAGAGAGGACTACAATATAAGATTCAATTTTTTCTTTCTAAAACATTAATTTTAAAAAAAAAAATTCCAAAATTTGATAAATCTTATATGAAAAATTAACTGATGAATAGTATAAAATTATTTTCGAAAACAGTTTTTAAAATTAAAGTGTGAAAAGTAAATAAAACAGACCCTAAAACCTCCCTTCTGCCTTCTCTCAACTTTATCTTCTAATATCAGGAAATTAATTTAATTTGAAAGAAAGTAAAACTAAGTTTAAAAAAATTGAAATATATTATCAATTTGACCATTTTCGTGTTTTACCATTTACTCATTTTTTTTTATCATTAAGAAAAGGAAAACAGACTACAAACGCAAGAAAACAGTATAATGACACTTTTTTTTTTTTTTTTATCTCATCCTCTTTAATTTTTTCTTCGTCCTCTTAACCAAATAGAATAGGAAGGATTTTTCCACATTGTTTGTAACACACACACACACACACACACACACACACACACACATATATATATATATATATATATATATATATATATATATATATATAATGAAAGGTGAAGATCCAATATTTAAAAGAAAATATGTTTGGTAACGGGAACGTAGTGGTTCCGACATCAAATATTAAAGATGTAGCCCCCACCAAATTTTATAATAAGGCAGCATAAACTTTAATCCTCGTAGATTTAACTGATATGTAATAATCACTGAGTATTCATAGTTTCTTATCCCTTTTAAAAAAAAATTCTAGTTTCTTATTCTCGCGTCAATTCCTCAGGTATAATCAAAGATGTATCTCATATGATTAAGTATTTCTGTTGATATAGATATGAAATTAATCTTGTTCATAAAAAAGTTAATCTTTAATTGAGTCATACGAAATGATTAAACAAAACTCTATTCATGTGAACAATTTCAAAATTTAAATCGTGTTTTTTTCTTTCAAGTCAATTTTGAAGATTTTGTCTAAAAATAATAATTTAAGAGTACATTTCATATTGAAGATTTCACAAGGTATTTTATTTGTTCGTAAGCTTTACGATACAAATGTAATTTGTTTTGATATAATTTATTTTATGTTTATAATTTTGAAATTGATTTTATTAAGCTTTTATAATTATAATTATATTTAGTTTGGTCATTCAACTGTTTTTTAACTTAGCATAATTTTTTTTAAATAGGATTTATTATTACTTGATAGTGGCATGTCATGTCAGCCTACAACTATAAGATAATAATGCGTGACACAAATGATTAGATATATGCATGCCACATTCGCGATTATTTTAGTAATTTTAACATTTTGGAAATAAAACCAAATTAAAATATAGTATTTATTAAGATTAAAAATATATTTTATCCTTTTAAAATTTATTTCTATCATTACAAGGTAAATTATTGATTTCTTATTATTCTATGATTTGAGACAATAATCACATCAATTCCAAAACATTAACATTACTTACTAATTAAATAATTAACATTTAGCTCTTTCTATAGTTAGGCTAGCTAGCTTCTCCATCTTCGTTAATATTTTTTTTTTATCTAAAACATGAAGACAAAAAAAATAGATATATATAAACGGAACATAAACCATTTTGTAATAATTTGATCAAGGAGTTCTTAAAAAAAGTAGTAAGGAGGAGAAGATAGAAAAGTTTTAGAAATAACAAACAAAATGTTAACGGAGAGACTGCATTCAGGATTTGGGTGTCAGATATGAAAGTCTTATATAAATCCGATAATCAAACAAATAATAATGAATTTAATTACATCAAATTTAACGCAAAATGAATTAATTATTTATCCAAACCAATTTTATCTGAATATCAAATTAACACTTATATAAATTGGTGCATTTAGGAGCATGAATTCTTATAAGAATGAGCATAAAATATCTGAATAAGCAACGCACATGCACATCGATAATTACTACACCAACTAGTGGTCTATCCCATTGGTTAAATCGTCTTTTCCTTGATACACATGCAAAGTATAGTTAGGTGGGTTTTTGAATTATCAAAACAGAGAAATAAGAGTCAAATGATTTGCCGTGTTACCGACAAACTAATGCTGGAAAAATTAGGCAGCGAATCATGAAAACGAAGTTTAGGCTTTTAGCAATTTAGCAGAAACTGTTATATGTTTCACCACTTTCTAATTTATATAGATTTCACCCCAAATATAGTCTTGCAAATGAGTCAGAAAAATTATCCTTATATTAAAGCATTCAAATCTGAACAGACAAAATCTGAAACAAAAGACATATATAAATAATTTGGCTAGCTCCTTTATGCCTAATTAATCAATAGTAGAAATTTGGACACAAGAAATAAGAGAGAAAGAGAGAGCAACATGCAAATGAAGAGAGACTTGGAAAACCAGCCACAAATTTTATTTCAGTGTTTTTAATTTGATGACCATTAATTGATGTCCTAAAACCGTTTACAAATATGTCTTCTAGCTGTAACTATCTCTAAGACTCACTGAACCGACAAAATATAATTAACAAGAGTGAAATACGTGATCGTCATCAATTGCAAGTTATGCAACACAAATAAATATTACTGTTATAGAAATTAAAATTAAGGAACAATTAAGTTGATGAGAGGGTGAAGAAGAAATGCCTGGCTTTCCCATGTACGCCTAATCTTCCTCCACTGGTGAATTCTCTACCAGAAACAACGAGATCCTCGTCCTCAAAACCATATCTTATACCCATGATGACATAAAACATCATCAAACCGTTGAAAATGAATCTCCACTGACCCCACATGAATTGCAATGGCATTTTTCTCACCACTAGTGCCATCCATGAACTTCTTTTTCTTGTTCTTGTTCTTGCTCATGACTATGCTGCAGATTGATGCCTTAAAGAACTAAGACCATAATATATATATATTTGTAGCCAGGATATGGAAATGGAAAGAGTAATTAAGAATACTAAAAGGGTATCATGCACTTTGTTTGGGTTTATAATTAATAACTAAGAGTGAGAGATAGAGAGAGAGAAAAGGGAGAGGTAGAAGGTTGTTCCCAAGAAGATGACGAGCATTTCCCGTTGATGTTGTTTTCAAAGAGTGTTTTAATTTCCTTAGGGTGGGCCAGGAAAGAAGGCATTTTTGTTTCACACGTTGGGGAGGTTCTCTTTGTCTTCCCCGCAAACAACACTCAATGGTTTTAGGCTTAACCCTCAATGAATGACTTTATTTATTTATTCTCACCTTGTCTTCTTCGTTTCCTTTGTTTTTAAGGGTGAGTTTGGTTAAAGAAAAAAATATGAGAAAAAATTAAAAAGAAATATTTGAATTAACATAAAAAATAAAAGATTTATATTATTTTTAAAAAAATATATTCTCATAAATAATAATTTCTCCCCCACAATCAAACAAGCACTGAATGAGGTTTCCTTTTATATTTCTCCGCCTTCTCTCCCTATGCGTTACTAGCTGTGTAGCTTCAGCTGCCAAAGAACAATTTACATCCAAAAAGGTGTATTGGTATAGAGGAAACAATATGTATATTATATATAATTTTTTTATGGAAGTATGTTTCAACCTACTTGATCATATATTAATTTCATCATATATTAATTTTACTCGTGTAATTATTGCTGGTTCAATTTTTTTTATATATGATAATAATTAAATATTTATTTTTTAATTAAATAGATTATTTTTAACTAATAAGGTATTTGGGTGCACGGATTGTCACACATATTATTTTAAATTTAATTATTAATTTTTATAAATATTTTTTTAGTAATGTTTTGTCATTTTTTATTGAGTGAAGTTAGTTATCATGCAAATTATTATACCGGATGTAGTCGAACCGACCCTTTATAAGATAAAGATGAATGTATTCAAAGACAACTATAGGTTTAGACTTTTTACTTAAAGATAAATTACCTAAATGAAAATATGTTCATGATGGCCCAAGATCCAAAGCTCAAAGAGGTTAATATCCTTAAGGTAAGAACTTAATTATTAGGGTTTATTTCGTATTTATTGTCTTATTTGTTAATAAAATTGAGATTTTATTTAAGAGTTAAAGTATTTTTGAATGTATTTCTTTTAAACAGACATCATATCAAGTACTGGAGTAAGATAATAGGTAGGGGTGTCAAACCAGGTCAGGTCCGACGGGTTGGTCTGGTCCGTTCTCCAAAAAAAATTGGGTTGGGTTGGAATTTGAGACTCGTAAACCGTTTAGGCCCATTCCTTTTAGTCCGCAAGTCTAGCGGGCCAAGGTGAGTCAGCCCGTGGGCTAGTGCTTTTTTTTTAAAAAAAAGATTATGAACTTTGAAATGGCTCAAATGCACTCTCGCAGTCCAAATGGCCCAAACGCATGCAAGCTAGACTAGATCCTATGGCCTCTTGAACTGAATCTCATTTCTTATTCTATTGAATCTCTTCTCTCGAGTCCTCTCTCTCAAGACTCTTTCTAGTATATTATTATTTTTAGTTATAAAAAATTATAAAGAGATAAGAGTTAGATTCAAAATTGATGTTACCAACAACATAAAGGACAATACAAAATCTGGAAAAAAAAAAATTGGCGGACTGGCGGGTGACTCACGGGCCAAGCAGACCAACTTGAAATGGGCCAAACTAGAAAATGTAGCCTATTTTGCTTAACGGGGCGGGCCGGGCTGGTCGGTTTATGGCGGGCCAAAATGGACCTGATCGGCCTGTATTGACAACCCTAATAATAGGAATAAGGAGTACATCTTAAGAAATCTATTATCCTACCATTATTGGCGTAAACAATTATTAAATTGAATTTTATAATTTTTAAGACAATAATGTAGTTAGCTTTAATCCGAAAGTACAATAGAAAAAATTAATTATTTTAGTGTAAAATATTTTTTCAAACCAAACAACTTTACAAACTAAACTATAAAAATTAGTAATAATTATTCAATTTCTAAGACATGTATGAAAAGATTTACAATAATTTATAATTTACACACTGTATCTAATCAATTAAATTAGACCTTATAATACTCGAACTTTAGGCAAGATACCACCATTATCCAAAGTGTTTGTTTTTGTTTTCTGGTAGAAACCATTATGAGTCCAAACAATTATAATGTTTCAAATTGGGTCCAATCTAGTCGATGTCCACGGCTCAAATTTAATTAGGCCCATTGCTCATGTAAAAACCCTATTTTCGCGGAAAACGTTTCCAGAATTGGTACAATGTCGCATGGACCATACTTTGCCTGAACTGAACACACCCATTTTTTCTTGATTGGGGTCAAATCCCTTATTTGGGCTAAACTTTTTTTTTAAAACATGAAATTAACTGAAAATGCATCTCATTGTATACCACTAACCATCGATATATGTCTTTTCCAAATTCGATGGAATTTTATCATAGAATGGCTTCATGACAACATGTATAATTAATGGTATCCATTAAACAATAGTAATTTGGAAGATTCAAGTTAATTTCTTTCGTCTCATCCATCACCTACTAACCTTTGTGGACTCATCGATAGACCCTAAGACTATTAGTGTTTGATTAATTGAATAATAAGAGGAAACATAACAAGAGGAAAAAAAAAGAGGGATGATTTGATCCTGTTAAGCACTTCGGAAGGAAAATATTCGAACGAATTATTAATCTTCACATATTCTCACGAGATGAACTCTGATAATATACTTAAAACTTATAAGGACTCTAACTACGTACCCTTTTTAGGCTTGATTTTTGAGTTCGAACCATTGGACTAATGATGCATTGACTAGGTCCAAATCCCGCAGAGAGGAGTTTAGAATAATTTTTTAATAAGTTTTTGAGCATTCATATTTTAAAAAAATAAGTAATTTTCTAAACATGTATTATTTTACATGGAGATGTAGATATTGGTTTTCTTGCAATGGCTTCATGGAATTGCATGATTATGGATTGCTTAATGGTCTTTCCATTGCTAAGAAAATATCAGCACATATAATATAAGGTTGCAAATTAAATCAATTATGATTAAAAAGAATTAAAATATTTTACCTTAACTTTTTAGGAAAATATTTTATTAATATATTTATGTCAATTTTTTATATTAATATAGCAATGGTAGTTTTTAATATAATTTAGGCTTAAATATTTTTTGATCTTTATTTTTCGTCTTTAAAGTATTTTATATAATATTTTTTTTTATTGTTCAAAATACTTTTTTTAGTGTTATCTAAAACACTTTAAGGATGAAAAATAAAATAAATATATTTTGAAATAATTAAAATAATTTTCTTTTACAGAAAAGAAATGAAAAAATACATTAAATTATAGAGAAAAAAATGTATATAAGCCTATAATTTATTCACGCTCTCAAATTTTTTACAAAGTTTTTTTTTTTAAAAAAAAATAGAAAACTGTTAGACATGAAAGAGAAAAAATCGAGAGAAAATCATAATAAGAAAAGTCAGTCAGTTATTCCTTTTTCTCCTTTATCCTTTCCACTACAAGGATACCCACTACTTATCCATCACTTTCTAGATTTCCGTCTGAATTCCTTGGAGATCATCATATTCTTGTTCAAGAGTCATGTGATCTCTCCTTCCTGACCATTAGTCAACAAAGAAAAGATGTGTTCGTGGAAAAAGGAAGGCTAATTTGATTACCAAATTTAAGCTATAATTAATACATATATATAGCTGGAGACTGGAGTAACTAGATAAAGATCTAAACTTGGGAGTTACGTAGGAAAAATTTCTAATATTAATAAATCATGAAAAAAATAATCATAACCCATTTAATCTACACACAACTGTTACACGAGGTTGATTCATTTTTCTCCAAAGCTCAAAATTTGCTCTTATAAGTAACTCAAGATGCATATGCTGAGCCGAGGGAAAATCAATTCAGAATAAGTGCAAAGCTAACCATGACCATTCCCTATATTTATGTAAAACTAAAGTAATTAATTAACCTACTGGTTATAACCCACTAGACCCCAATCCAAATGAAAAGTACGTAACCTCATAATCATGCTTAATTATTCTTTAATTTGTGAAAAATTATTACATGGTCCGAATCATTAAGTCGATCTATCTTTGAATGACATGTATGTGTCACACAAAGATTGATTCTTACGTGTATTAATCTTGGACCATGTAATAATTTTTTCCTGACTCTTTCACAAATTAATTAGAAAGGTTCACACTCACTAGCTTGCAACTCCTTGAGAGCATCATCACCTCATCTAGTAGCCAAAGGAAACCAACGTTGGTGGAAGGAAGATTGGTATGCCATCATGAACAACACGAAGAGAAGCAAGAGTGCCACACCCCATGGAGAGCCTCCAGCTCTGTGCAGCGACTCCCTCTCCTCCGGCAATGGTATGGGGAACGACGCTCCGCTCGAGAGGCAGTGAACGAGGAGCAACAGCAGCAGCGGCACGAGGGCGAGGAAGATCTTCACCTGCACGAGCAAGTCCTCCAACAAGGACTCGTAGTTTATGTACCACGAGAATGCTAGCACAAAGAAAAGTATTAACACGAAGAAGATGAGGTGAAGTGGGAAAGAGAAGTATTCCCACAAGTAGTAGTAGTAGGGATCGTGGTACCTAGTCATGTTAAGGGAAAAGTATAGTGATATGATGTTAGTGAGAATAAAAGTTAGGGAGAAGCTAGGAATTGAAGGTGTTTCATGTGTTGTGTGGATTCTTCTGGGGGCTTTGATGATTTGAAGAGACTGTTGGGTCATCAAAAAGGTTTATATAAGGAAATCACAGTACTCAGGACATTCATGATTGTTTCTTTGGCACTAAATTTAGAAGAGATTTTTCTCTTTGATATATATCTTGCAATTTTTATTGCAAAAAGTTGTATGATATTTATTTCTTTTGAATGTATATAGCCTGTTAGAGAATAATATAAGAACAGATCGACAATGGGTGTGGTGAAGAACTAACATAAGAAAAAGACAAGCGAGATCATGTGACAAATAATACATAGGAGTATAAAAAGAAAAGTCACAGATTTAGAGTAAACTATCAATATTTGGTCTTATAATGAAAATAATAAACTTGAATTATCTTATAATGAAATTTATTTTGTTTATAAAATAAAGAAAAGTTAAAAAGTAATAGAATATACAATGATACTCAAGAAAATGGGAATGAAAATGTATAAAAATTGAATCTTAATTTTTTATGTCACATAATGCGATTAATTTTTAATTTTGGCTTAATTATTAATATAAATATAAAGTCACAATCTTACTATAGTTATGTTTCTAGTCTAGTCATTACTTTTCTACCAATTAAAACAGGAGTCTAGTAGTTGCGTTGGCATCCGACACTGAATAGAACCAAAAAAGTAAAAAAGAAAAGGGGAAGAAAAGGAAAGTTTAAATCTATTTTTAGATTGTGCAAATATAAATAAATTTATTTTTTACATTTTCTTTATTTTGATTCATATAAATTTTATAATTCTTTAAAATAATTTTTATCTTTTAACAATAATAACAACATAATATACATTCAAATATATTATATATTCGTAATTATTTTGAAGTGACGCGTTAGTAAGTGACATCAGAAATATATAATAAGCTCTATTTATAAATTGTAAAATTTATAAGAATTAAAATTAAGAAATTAAAATCAAATTTAACTGTATTTAACAAAAGTAAAACATATACAAGTATACTGTATTATAATAAGAATTATAATATTTAGATACTCTAACATTATTAACATCTGATTATTTTTCTCTATCTATTTTTTTATCGGACCACATATGAATTATATCAATCGTTTATTTTTTTTTTTTTCCATTTTTCTCAAGCTATTTACACTCTAAGAATAAAAAGTGTCCAAATATAATTTTTCTTGTAACAAAGTGAAATTCCTGTCCATTTTGGCATGGCTTCTACAGTTCTACTGCTTTAAGAGAAAGCAGAGATTCTACTTTTTTTTTATTCTGGTGAGTAGCGAGGCATCGAGATTATCCCAGTGACGGTGAGAGTGATAATAATTCATGATTGAGATTCAAAATGGTGTCATCCAATAGGTGAGTGCCAGATACTATGGACACTGAACCAGAACGTGTGAACATGAGAAAATCAAGGAAGTTAAATTATTTTTAGAGCCATGCATGCACTGTAGTTTGTGATAAATTGGAGGCAAAGTGGGTCATGGCATTGGGAAAACTGCATCTTGCTTATTGGAGGGTGGCCCATATTTCTGTTTTCAAGCTTTATTCGTAGGGTTTGGCGAGCCATATTGTCCGTTCAGCGTATCTTATCAGATAAAATTACGTGGATTTGCATATTCCTATGAAAAAATAAATGACATTGGTACTCCTCGTTAAGTATAGTATATACTACACTCAATGATATATAAAAGAGAAAATAAAATAAAATAAAAGATAAATATTACTATTATTGATTCATGTTATCCATCATATCCATGCAAGTACCATGATGCATTGTTCCTCTCCGTTCCTTTACTGTTTTTACTTTCTTTAGTCCTTGAAATATTCTCTTACCTGTAATAATGCAGAGCGCATAGAATCTACGATTTTGTTTAGGTACGTTGGACCACTGTAGTTTAGTAAATCCAAGCATCACAAATTCACAATAAAGGCTATATTCGCCGATCGATAAAAAAAAAAAAATACAATAAAGGCTATATACTGAATAAATCCAGTTGCATGCACGTATAGAGCAACCTGGTCGGTGCTAGGCTTTCGTTTCATTCATTTAATTGAAAATGACTCCACATGAAAAAGGAAAATAACAACTTTAAAATATTTGAATGAATTGTTTATAATAGAAATAAGACTTAATTATATTTTTAGTTATTCAAATTAGAGAGTCTATTTTTCTAGTATTTTATTTCAATTTTTAAATTTAAAAAATGCTCCTTTTAGTCCATTTTTAAAATTTCAAAGACTAAACAATATAAGTTTTTATTTAAGAAAATAAACTAAAACATACTTTTTGAATTTGAGAAAATAAAAAAAATGTAAATTTTTATTCGAGGAACTACTAAGAAAAATAAATCTCTTTAATTTGATGTATGGACTAAACAATATAATCAAGTTTAGAAATAAAGTTATGAAATAATCAATTTTAATAATTTAGTCAGTCACACACGAACAATTCACACACGATAAATTAATTTATTATATCCAAATAAATAAATTAATGATATAGGAATTAGTCGCATTACTTTAACAATTGCTTCCTCTTTTTTTAAGCCAAAAAAGGAGAGTCTATCAAGGGAAGGAACTGGTCACATCCTAACTAACTATGTTGACACCCAACCAATCATTCCCAAATATATATAAATAAGAAAAAGAAAGGAGAATCAATAGATCCAAATACAACTGCAAGGGGGAGCCAAGCCAAACCCAAGCAACCAAACAAGCAAGAACTATCTTTAGAAACAAGACATTTGATCTGGATGGTTTAGTGATGAAGATTAAGGCATCAGCTTGGAAATGGATGACTTATAGAAATGGAAATAGAACCAGTGTATCTTTTCCAAGAGTGGTGTATGGTGTATCTCACAAATGGTAATCTTCTTTGGACCATGACCAGACTCTAGATATGGGCTAACTTGGAAGTTGCAAATCAATATTGATGTTTTTTGTTCGACTGGGCTATATATACATGATGTTTTTTTGTTTCTATTGGGGTATATATACAAGGGATACTTTTTTGGCTGGATACAACACATGTTTTGGTTTTATGGAGGACTTATCCTTTTTTTGTTGCTGATCCTCCCTTTGTAACTCTGGTACACTGATGTATACGTAACTATATATATCATTCTATTAATAAAATCTTTTTTTTTTACATTTAAAAAAACCTACTACGGAAACTTGGCATGGAATCGCACCAAGAAAAACCAAGAGTATCCCTCCCACCCCTTCTTATTTATAAGAAAAAAGCCTTAACCAAACTATCTCACACGACTAACTCACTCACTAATATAACTAACAGATAGGTAACTATACTAACCTATTAATTGTAGCTACCTACTAATGGGGAGTACCTAACACTTCTGTTCTCTGTGGATTGTATTTATTATTATATCCAAATAAATCAATGATATAAGAATTAAATTATCATTGTTATCCCATTATAATTAATTTTATGTAGGAATAGTCTGGAAGTCTCTTCGAAGAAGCGGTGGTTTATACTCACGCACTAAATGGTCTTTTTAAAAAATGATCCTGTTAGCATCTCTCAAATCTTCTCATTCTTGCTAATTGAGATCTTTATTTGATACCCTTTTTGTGTTCTTTTCTTCTGTTGTTTTGTGTGACTCAACTCTTATTTAAGCAAATATGGTTGCAGTCTTGCAGATCGATCATCATTTTGCTGACAGAAAATTAATTTGGTGATTGATTAAACTTTCTTGATATATGAACTAATTAACATTGTATGCATATACTTTGTGCTATATGTTTTGGAAAAATGACATTTTATTTAGTTCGCAATTCTTATTGGAGAGTAAGATGAGACTCTAGGCCAATAGAGCATTGGATAATACTATAAAAGTCAGTCTTTACCAATTGGTAGTGTTGATTTCTTTTACTCAAATATACTAGTATATCAGAGTTACTTTTGTTGTCATTATTTATAATTAATTGTCTTTACTTTTGATCTGTCATGTAGCTAGAGTGCCCCATGACATTAGGGGGGGGGGGGGGGGGTGGTATATATTGACTTAAACATTGCCCAGCTCTACTTTGTGAGTATAATAACATAAATTTTATGTCAAACTTAGAATCACTAACTGAAGAATAAAAAACTTTTTTAATTACAATAATTGTTGGTCAATATATTCACGGACAGATTTGATCTATTTAAATTGAGGACCCTCACATAGAATGACATATAAAAAGAGATAGAATGAATCTGACAAAGTTATATAACACAACTAAATTGGATAAATTGATATTTTGTAGTTGTAATTTTGATGTCAATCTGTCTTAAAAGTTTGAATTTTATTTCCCAGTGTCGTTGTTAATTAGAGAAGACAAAGAAGCTTCTTATCGTTCCAGATGGACGTGATGGGCGAGCATTCACCCTTAGCGTGATTCATTTATTATATTTTAAAAGCGAATGAGAATTAAAATCAATTATACTACTTTTAAAATATTTTATTTTTTTAAAGATTAGTATTAATTATTAATTTATTAGACCATATAAATTCTGATTGTTTTCTCAAATATCACGTAGGCCGAGACATCAAAAGACCTGTGTTTGAATGAAAGACAACTCTTAAACAAGCCCTCGCACAGGCACCAATTAGTGCTACCCTTTTTATGGGACACAATGGGAATTTTCCTGAGTGACGCAAGTAATTCTATTCAGTTCACTTCTAGAATGGAAGATATGCAGCTCTTAATTGTCCGTTTCATATTATAGGAGTTACATATCAAGACGCCAAATTCGATATCACTAATTAATTGTTGTAACAATTTTGAATCAGTTAATTCATTTACTTAGTGATAAATTATTGATAAGTTTGATATTAATAATTAAATTAATTAAATTTCTTAATTATTAATTAAAAATAGTATATAGAGGAGCAGAGTGTAGAATTATATATCTTGTATAGTAAAATGATGTGTCAAACTACATGCATGGTTGATGGAAAACCGGTCAACCTATGACAGCCCTAGCACGGATATAGATTCCATGCTTTTATTTCTTAATTCTACATACTATACTTATTACATGGAGTACACACGTATGTGTGTCTTCAGTTCATGTTTGTGTTTTTTTACTTCAGCAACATTTGCAGCCCTTTCGACCGCAGCATTTGCATCCTCCGCCATGTCCACCGCCATGTCCCCAGCCTCCACCATGTCCCCAGCCTCCACCGTGTCCCCCGCTTCCACCATGTCCCCCACTTCCACCATGTCCTCCACTTCCACCACTTCTCCAGGCATCTGGCCGTGTCTTTGGTTCTTCTGCTGCACAGGCATAGACAAACATTTTTAAATATATATCGATTTGTTAATTTGTTTCGTATTCTTTTTTTAAAAAAGTTACATTTACGTGCATACCTACTAAGCATAATAAAATTAATTAACAGTAACACCCGCAAAAAATACATTATGGAAATGGGGTATTGTGGTATATATGCATTATATATAAATTTTTAAAAGTGCCAATGTATGCCAAAACGCAAGCAATAATGCAAATCAATTTTTTTTTAGCATGTCGAATATAAATATATAATGTCTTATACCATATAATTTCAATTTGGCAATAAAATTAAAGGAGGAGATATGTCTTAAGGTTATGACATTTGAAACTAAAACTGAATAGCATAAATTTGATATATATTAGGATTTTGTTTCTCGGTTCCAATACTGCAACCTTGGACAATATAATTGCATGCATGGGATATCATTCTTAGGATTTTTAGGAGAATTTTTAGATCTAGAGTTTGGATAATTTGTAATATATTAAAGGGGCAATCGTATTGCTACAAATGTAGTCGCACTCAATTAGCAGACTTCTATAACTTGAATGTATTGATAAATCTCAAAATAAATTCAAGCAAATAAATCAATACATGAGCAAAATATATTAAAGAAGAAAGCAATTGTGCGGGCATGGTAACTACATAGCCACCACACTACCTTAGCGACTAGATTAGAAAATAATTTAAATTTCAAAACTAATGTTTGATTGTTTTACTTATTGAGTGGGGAATAGGAGTAGCAAGAAAGAAAGCATGTAGAATAAGTGGAAGAACAATGGTTCTTGGCGTGATTTGAGAAAGGAAGATGCAGCTAGTTATGCAATAGACACTACCTTGTGTCGCATCTTTGGATGGCTCAGTTGCCACAACACAGATGAGAAGCAGTGCGCAGAGTAAGCACAAGGAGAAAAAGGGCTTGGTATTCATCTTTGCAATTAGTTTAATTATATAAGATGAGTTTGTTGTGAAGTATATAGATTTTGTGTTTTTCGACAGCTATTTATAGTGATCATGGGTGAAGATAAACGAAAGAAATGAAGTAGATGACAGTGGCCATTAAATTCGTTTTCTTAAACTATGGTCTATCTCTAGGGTTAGATAACTGGAATTGTTTGGCTGATTGCGAGGATAATAGGGGGTCAATGAGCCCTATCAACACCGATTGAGCCATTAAAGTGTTAAACTGGGACAGCTGTGTATACTGAGGTAAGCAAGTTTATCAGAAGATGGCAACTGGCAAGTGACTAAGAGAATGTGCAAACTGGTTGCATCAGATTTAATTATATAATATAAGAAAGAAGAAGGATTGCATGCATCATGTAATTAATTAACTTTGAAATATTAATTGAACAAATTGCTACATATAATCACTTATCGGCATGGATATATTAGTGTTTCAGTCGAATATTTCAAAAGTTTAAGTTGGGATTCCTAAAAGTTTAAGTCATAAACAAACTTTGGGATGACAATGATAGAGATGATGCATATGTTGATGTGGTGCTTATTATGTGATAAGTGAATAACAAGTTTGTAAAATGGCAAATTAAAGTGTTCATGAGCTCCTTGGACAGACACAAGGCGTAGGCCACTAAGTCATGCGTTAATTACTAAGTTTATAGAATATAAGTATATTATATCTATTATTATTGCATGAATTATTTTTTTTAATTTTCATTTTACAAATTTATTTATTATAAACATGTAAAAATTCATTTATATAAAATAAAATAAATAATAAATAAATTATACTTAAAAATAAGAATTATTGTTTTACATATATTAATAAAATTTTAATATGTGAAATTTATTTTATATAATTAATATTTTTTAATATAATTTATATTTTTATTTTTTTGTTATGTATTTGTAGATACCTAGTAAAAATTAAACCTTTATCATCTGTTTTGTGTCTTTTTATTTATATATTTTCTTTAAAAAAAGTTTATATATTTTTTTTAATTTATAAGTTCAAAACTATATGATTACTACATTTTCAATAATTTATCTGTATTATTTTAAAGGCTTATTTATTATATGATTATTTATCTCTATTTAATTTTTTATTTGTTTATATATCTACCATAAAGGAGTAAAAAAATAGTTTAATAGTAATATTTTATATACTATATATATATATATATATATATATATATATATATATATATATATATATTTGTTTTTTGACAGAAGAAAAACCAGATAGTTTGATAATATATTTCAAAATAACATTATTTTAGTAATTTTTTAAATAATATTATTTTGGTAAATCTTCCGTCTTATATATTCCATATCCCTATCCATATGTACAAGTTTATTTTTAATTACTAACTCTTAATCAAGCCCCTGGCTTGTTTTTTTTTTTTTTTTTTTTTGCAAAATATAATAAAAAAAATACGCACGTACTTACACATACTCCTGTGTTTTTCGGTGTTCATATCAGCAAAAATAGAGATGGTTCAAAAGTTGATCGTTGGATAATATCAATATCACCATTGTCTTCTGATAAAGCACAACATTTTTCTGCAGAAGTTTTGGTCATCACCTTAGAACAAACTTGTTGCTTACAGAAACTTTTCCTTTCAATTTTCGGACAGCCCCTTCCTGCAAAGAATAAACCATTGATTGCTTTATATGATAGGAAAGTGGTATACACAAATACTAGTTTAATTACTAAATAGTTATAAATCGACAGAATGATGGAGATATTGCCGTCAAACAAAATAATGTAGGAAACAAGGGAATTTCAAACCATTGGTACTTGTTAATTGTTATTACCTTTGGTTCTTTAATTTTATGAAACATTTTTTAATGTTTGTCATATTTTTATAAGACATCTTCTGAATTTTTCACTATATTAATTTTTTATATGAAAACACGCTTTCATTAACTAATTAAGTAAATTATATTAAAAAACTAATTAAGTAAAAAATCAGAAGAATGGAATATTAATATAATCTTAAGGAGTACTATATAATTTTCTAAAATTATATATAATAAAATATATTTTTTTGACATATATATTTGTCATTGGAAATAATTTTACTTAAGTTGAGTAAGACTATTATAAGTGATAAAGATCTCCATTTAATTATTTAACATAATTATATATCTAATTAAGATTTAATCTTTATATCATTGGTTAAATTGAAATAACTACATGTGAATTGATTTACATTTACATGCTCCGCTGTTAAATTACTAATAAGTTTAATATTTAACTAAATTTCTTAATCATTAATTAAAAGAGTATGAACAGATTAAGAGAATTATAATAACTCTGATGATAAGTGGTGGTATAGGCAAAAAATGTGTCAAGTACATGCTTTTATTTCTTATTTCTTACATACTAGATACTTATTAGATGGACTCAACAAGTATAGATGTGTTCAGTTAATATGTGTAATTTTTACTTCAACAACATGTGACTTTTTGACAAGAATAGTATTTTTTTTTTAAAAAAACAAACTATTCAACAGAAAAGAGTGGTATGAAAACTGTCTATATTATAGGGGTTATATTTGTTAAGTAGGCACTGCAGGAGGTATTATCCTGTGTGACAAGTCCTCCTCCATTTGTCGTTTAGCAGGAGGCACGCCACTTTGGCGGGCTTTCTGGTTTCAGGATTTAGTATTGACTTAGTTGAGGCTAATGAAGAAAATCCGACTCTAAGTGCAGATTTTTTATTCAATTATACATTCCTAATAAAAAAATATAATATTCCTTGATAAAAAATAACATTTTTTTACATTTTCTTTTGAGAGATTATTTAGTTATTTATACCACATTGTGTTTTTGGTTTAAATAATTTCAAGGTGTAATCCTTCATTTGTACATATTTTATATAATGTTCTAGTAGGATCCTCAAATTAAAAAAGTAAAGAAATAAATTCATCAGTGTTGGCTAAGCTGCCTCAAAAAGAAAAAATATAGTACCTCAGGAAGGTGACACTTTGACACCAAAAGTGAAGTCTTTGGATGAACGACAAGCGGAGGAAAAGAATTTTCAATTACGATGACACATCTTGCATTGTATTGACAAAAATAACCTCAAATGTAAATAATTTTTATACTATTCTTTTTTGATAAATATTTTTTTTAATACTACTCTTGTAAAAAAAGTCAACATCTGCAGCCACTTCGACCACAACATGTCAACATCCGAATCCTCTGTCATGTCTCCAGCCTCCACAGTATCCTTCTCGTCTTCCCCAGGCATCTAATACTGACTGTCTTAATTTGATTCTTCTGCTGCACAGACAAATACAAATATTTTTAAATATATAGATTCTTCTCTTTTCTTTCTTTTTCGAAAGTTACATATGCATGCTTAATTACATACGTACATAAGTATACTAACCAGAAGCAGTAAAAAAAAAAAAACTTCCAAGCAGACAAATATTCATGTGGTAGCACCTGAAAATAATATATTATGGAAATGGGATCTTGTAGTATATACAATATACATGTTTTGGAGTATAATTAAGAAAAGTGCCAATGTATGCCAAAACGCAAAGCAATAGTGCAATATATATAGAATATCTTTGAACATGTAGAATATAATGTTTTTATATGCCATATAGTTTCAACTTGGCAATAAAAGGAGGAGAAACGTCTTAAGGTGATGAGATTTGAAACTTAAACTGAATAACAGAAACTTGATATTAGGATTTTGTTTTTCGGTTCCACTGCAACCTTGGACATTATTATATTTGCACGAATGATATTATTCTTAGGATCTCAGGAGACTTTTTAATGTTTGGATACTTTGTAATTGGCATTACTATTACTGCAAATGTAGACACTTTAGGGGTTCAATACTAGATTTGTATAACTTCAATGTATTGATAAATCTTAAATAACTTCATATCTATACAAATAAATCAAAACATGAATATTAAAGAAGATAATGATATTGTACTGCAAATGCATAATATTTAGAGTAGGAAATAACTTAAATTTCAAGAAGTGTAGGCTAATTGGAAGGACAATGGTTCTAGGTGATTTGAGAGAGGAACAAATGTCACTAGTTATATAATATTCATTGGCTGGTACATAATTAAGAAGAATTGAGCAGGATGCATGGTTTTTTTATTCTTTTATTTTTTATTTGTTGATATTTAATTTATGCTGAGAAATTTGACTTATCATTTTAATATGTGAGTTTTCTTTCTTAATTATATATTTTTTTACACAAAATTTAAATATAAGAATTTTTTTAAAGGATCCCAACTCAATTCAACTTAACCAATAATGTGTTAATAGTCACATTGTTTGCTTTTACCTAAAAATCAACAGGCATTTTTATAAAGAGCTATAAGCATTTTTGAAATGATTTTTTTAATTAACATATCTTAATTATCAATATTGTTAACTTTTGTTAGTAAAGGAATTCGAATTTATAACATTTCCTCTCTTCCCCACTGAAACCATTTTATATATCCACATTTCTTAAATGAATTAAAAGTCCACTTGGCTATATTTTACCCAAGAAATTTTCTAAAAATTATTTTAAAAACCTGAAACTAAAAACTCATAACTACCTCAAATAGTCTTTCATTTTTTTATCATAGAGTTATTGATAACTAATTTGATAGTCAATTTTGACTAAAAATTATTATAATTTTTTATTATACTGTTATTTTTAATGAAATAATAAAGAAATTAATATTTTTGTAGTTTTTCATCCGTAGAATTTAAAAGAAGAAGATTTTAAGTGTTTTGAAGGAAAATTGATACAAAAACTTGAAGAAAAAATTAAAGATTGGAACAGTCCGCTTAGCGTGCAAGACAGGCTCAACACATTTCCTCGTTTAGCGACCAACTCATGCTTAGCGTGAAGAAGACCCATGAATAAGCTCAAAGGCACGCTTAGCGTGAAAGTCTGCGCTGAGCGTGAGATCACGTGAAAATTAAACTACCTTAGACTTATAAAAGGAGTATGAAGCATAAGGAAAAAAATACAACTTACACACCGGAACAATACCATCCCAGAGACTCAGAGCTCTCTAATAGGGAAAACCCTCTTTCTATGTCTATTAGCCCATTTTTCTCCTATATCCATCTCTCTTCTTTTATATCCACATCAGTCTCTAAAGTATAAAGCTTCTCATGACAATGAGAGGTTAAACCCCATCGTTGGGAGCCTAGCTAGCAGCCAAATGACATTGTAATGTAATCTTTCCTTGCTATCTATTTAATGCAATGCCAATTTTTATTGTTTCTTTCATGTGCTTTATTGTTATTGTTATTGTATGGCCTGATCATCCATGCATTAGTTTTAGGGGTTATATGCTCGGAAATGATAATTTCTAAAGAATTGGGAAATGACATCTCAATAATTCATTACTAGAAATAGAGTGACTTTGTTATGTCGCTGCATACATCTTCATACTTAATGCAATTTATCATTCAATCTTTGCAAAGGGATTTGAGAGAAAAATAGATAAATAAATTAAGCTCTTCATCATGAGGGATCGGGGTTGAGTGTCTTAGTAGATGTGGGTGAAAATTGGGATAATATTAAATAGAGAAAATCATTAACATTGCATCACACCACAAGTAGTTTTGGTATGCTAGGTCCTAACATATTTGCATTCTGAATTTATTTATTTTATCATCATCTTTATCTCTTATTTCTCTTATCTTTTACATTAAAATTCCTTACTATTTTATCTTCTACTTTTTTAATTTAAATCTTTTATCTTCTATTTTTATCATTTAAATCTTTATCTTATCTCTTGTCTTTCTTTATCTTTTAGTTTAAATTGGGTTGCATCAATCTAAGTATAAACAAAGTTCATGCGAATTTGATACTCAGACTTTTGAGTACTTTATTACTTGAGACAAATTAGTACACCTGCCAATGAGTTAACAGTTATCAAATCAAACAAACATTATTTTTACATAATTTCAATCTTTTTTTTTTAAATTGGGCTGGTATCCAATTGAGGCACTAAATTGATAAGTCATTAGTCAAACTAATATGTTACTAATTGAATTGTACAACTTAATTAACTTAAGTAATATAAAATATAAGCAACTGTATTATTTGATACATCAAACAATTTTAAAGTTCTTGGTTTATTTCTTAAGTGTAACATTTTTTACATTTTAATAAAATTTTAGAGTTAAAAAAATAATTAATATTGGGTCAATCATTTAAATCAAACAGATTCACTAATTCAAGTGGATTGGGTTATACGTTCAACTATAACCCGTCCAATCAAATTGGGTTGGATTGAATCAATATGGATCAATGATATGACTGATTTAACATGAGATGTAATCGGATCGATCTAATCGTCAACTTTTCATTTTGGTCGGTGAACTAACCAGCTCGGTCACTTTTTAAACTATGGTTCAAGTTCATATTCTCAATTAAAGTTATTTAATGTTGAAAACCACGTCTTCTTGGATATTTTTTTACTGGGGCCATAATTTATTTATAAAAACTTGATGATAAATATTAAATGAGTTATT